>NW_017731701.1:711096-851224 GCF_001890085.2 Hipposideros armiger
CACACACACACACACACACACACACACACACACACACACACACAGAGAAACACATCCACTACACATTTCTGCACCTGCTGTTTCCTATAAGTCCACTGCACCTGTTGTTTCCTATAAGTCCAATATCCTTCCCACACCCTTACAAATGTGATTAACTCTTCTTTGACCTTTCACACATAGGTCAATCTTCTGGGAAGCCTTTCTTGTTGGCTTCTCTCCTTTCCTTTTTGAATCATCTGGGTTAAGTTCCCCTTTTGCAGTTCATACGTGAATGTAATTGTTTCCTTTTCTAATTTCTCTGCCAGACTGAAAGCAATTTGAATGCAACACTGGTCTGAATATCTACAGCAATAAACACCGTGCTTAGCACATAGTAATAACTTAATAAGCTTAATAAACATTTCCTGAAATGAAGTCAAAGACAACTCACTTTCCCAATTGGTCACTGTGTCCATAATATGACCTTTTCTCTTTAAGCCTCTTCCTCTGTTCATCTTCCTTACCCCTCAGATCTTCTCCAATGCCACGAGACATTCCTCTCAAACAGCACTTCTATGCTGCAAAGCCTCCTTTATTTTCCCGTTGTTTGCAGCAGTGCTTCTCAGATGGTGATGGTTTTGGCCACTAGGAGATACTTGAAAATATCTGGAAACATTTTGATTGTCATAACTGGAATGGGGGTGTGCTACTGGCATCTAGTGGACAGAAATCAGGGATGCTGGTAAACATCCTACACTGCAGAGGACATCCCCCTACAATGGAGAATTACCAGGTCCAAAGTGTCAGTAGTGTCAAGGCTGAGAAACACCTGGCCTATAGATGCATAAACATGTTATCTGTCAACCATATATCTATGAAACATGCCCTCACGTATCATGGAAAATATGGCAACTAAAAACAGACCACAGCTAGCCAGCCACCCATCTGCTAGGCTGTAAGAAACAGCTGCTGTGCTGGCCTCAGACTTTGGGTGCCCTAGGAGGCAGTGCCACAACCAGGCACTGGCAATGCAGAGGACAGAAAGGGCAGATTTCACACAGGTAAAGTGCAGAGAATACCACTGGTCTTGACTTTGCAGCCACACACCAATGAAATCTCCTACAGCAACACATCAGAACACAGACATTAAGGGTTTTACAATGTTTGTTATATGTGAAGTAATATCACTTGTGGCATGAAGAAATTCATGCATCTCCATGATTGTCTCACCAGGGAATAACTCAAGCGCTGTAGAAAATGAAGCTCAATAGTCTCAGGAAAGCAGTTAGAATTGATTAGTTGCCATCTCTATAATTCAAACTTTACTGTAGAAATCAGAATCCAAAAAATTTATTGACCTCACTCTGTTTTTCATCCTTCTTTATGCTGAAATACATTGAAAGTAAAGGGAAGTAATTACGGGCAAAAACTATTAGATTTGATTTTTTAATTTAATCTTAGCCAACATGAATTTAGTAGTAAGTGGGCTACAGATTTACATGCTAAATTGCCAGGTATTAAATTTGGTCTGATTTCTTATGGAAGAAAGAATGGATATGCTGAGTTTATTTGGCAGTGAAGCAGTGTTGGGCAGCCTGATCAACACTGAGAGAGTAATATCCAAGGCATTAGGATATTGTAATAACATATATGTTTGTTCTGGGAACAATGTAATTGTCAAAATTCACACTGCCAAAAGATTGGCAAATGAATGTTTGGGGCAAGCAACGTTACCCTGCAGAGGATTAAGCCTCTTGGGGCTTTTCCAGAGCATCAATTTAATAACATCTGCTTTAAATTTCTATATGTTCTGTTTCTCTGAAAACTAGAAAAACTCCAAATTTAACATAAACTGAAACTTTTTGTAGCTTATTTTATTTATAACAGCTCTCAGATAGTCTTTGATTTCAAACAGACTTTCAAAGATTTTTAAAAAATTTTTCTGAATGACTATGAATTGCAATGTTACTGTATAAAAACCGTTTCAAAAAGTGAATCTTCACCACTTCAACTTATAATACTTACATTCCTTCCTTGTGCTAATTTGAAAATCACCCATAAGTAAATGTTATGTCAGAGGAGCCACTGAAATAGCAAGGATTTGGTCTTTTGAGCCCCATCTCAAAAGCTAAAAATAAATAAATAAATAAATTCCATCAACCAAGAGTTCATTGCTTTTCCGTTTACAAGAATCTAAGTGACAGATACCAAAAAGAAAATTGTAAGAATAATGAACAAGCAGGGCTATGGAATGTCAAAAAAGGAACAGACCTATGACTTCTTTTTGGAGTTTCCAAGTTTTTTGGAATATCAGTGAAAAATCTGTTGCTAACTACAGTGCCCTCCTCCTCTGTTAGCAATTTCTTTGCAAACGTTCTTTTCTCATAATGATGGTACTGCCACTCTTTGCCTGCCCTTCTTCCATGTGCTCACATGCCATTGGAAGGCTGTCTTCCCATATTGCTTATGATTTTCAGACACAGATAATGCCTATGGAAGGGGCTATGTGTTTTCTGCCAACCGCCTTCTTTGTGCCTAACAGAGAACTTCCCAGTCTTCCTCGATGCTACCAAAAGGAAAGCTTTGGACTTCTTTTTGGACTAGCTAATTCTTTCAATAGGCTCTACCTTTTTTCATGAAATAGTGCAATATCTTCCAAAGAACATTACTTTATTGTCTCAATAGGAGAATAGCTTACCATAGCTCAGAGGGTTGGATGTATAATTTTCCTTAAATGGTATAATTTTCCTTAAATTCTCTCACCCTCTAGAGTTCTTCATAAGATCCTGCTTAGAACATATGGTGTCTCTCAAGAGACAAAACCCAGTTTTTGGAGGTGGTACTGAGCTTTAGGTTACTCCCCCAAGCACTTGGATATATTATGCAAACTGAGTTTCGGTATAAACAAAGGGTTAAATGTACATGGAAATTATCTATAGTGAATTTATAAAAATTTTTTCTAGTATGAATTCAAGGTCTTACAAGCCCTTGAGGCTAAAATCAATGGAATCTTCAAAGTTAGGATATAACAAATTTTCATTTTTCCACGAAGCTTCAGCTTCTGCATCCTGTAAAAGATTAATGGCTCTACTTTGTAGATTTGTTGTACCTTATTCTGTAATAAAGACCAACTCTAAATTAAAATTCCCTTATGTACTTTTACAAGGAAATCATTTGAGCTCACCTAATTTACACCCACCATTATTGTGAATTAATGAGATTTCACTCTTGTCTATAACGATTAATTCCCAGCAAAAGCAGGCTAGAGAGAGGCCCAGCCATGCAGATCACAGATCAGGATGGATTACATGACTCTGATATCTATGTTTATGGGAGGTAGAAATAATAGGAAGTCCATAATTATGGAGGCAGAAGTGAATTTATATGGCAAACTATACCCAGGTAGATTATGTCCTATAGGAATACCTAGGCCAAATCCAGGATATAAAACAGGAATATCAATTCAGGGAACTGAGAGCAGAGGTTGAATTATACAGCAATTCTATGTCTATGCAACTCAGAATGTTAAGAAAAGGAATAAGAAGTTTATTCATTGTGACAATGACAAAGTAAGTGAAAATCAATGAAATAACATGAAAATGTAGATAGGAGACAAATGATCACAATAGGAAATTTTAGTTTTATTCTAAGAAATGAAAGCTGCAATTTTATTAAGTAAGAGACTAACATAATCTGACTTATAATTTTAATAGAACATTCAGTTGCCTGCATAGAAAACAAATTTGGGGGAAAGTTATGTATATAAACATAAAGATATTCATACCAGTTGTCCAGATGAGAGATAATAGTGGCTTGGACTAGAATGGTGACAGTAGAAATAAGTGGAGAAAAATGCATGGATTTGAGATACATTTTGGATGTAGGTACCAAAGAACTTAATGAAACTAATGGATTTAATGGAAGATGAAAAGGAGACTCAGCTGTCTGGCTTGCTCACTTTGAACAGCTGGTGATGGCATTAACCATGGGATGAGGGCCATTGGATGAAAAACAGATTTTCTGGGTCAATACAGTTTGGACATGATAATTTTGAGTTATCCATCAAATATAATAGATAGTTGTTTATACAATTATGAAGCTCAGGGAATGATCTCACCTACCAATATCAATATAAAAGAGGAAAAGTAGTATTTGATTGTATTTAAAGTAAAGAGACTGAATGATATTACCTATGGAGAGAGTATAGGTGAAAAAAAGAATAGAACTCAGGAAAGAAAGTTGAGGAACTCCAATATAAAAAGTTAATTTTGAAGTAGATGTAGGAGGAATAAGGTAAATTGCAAAGGAGAAGCCGGGGATATAAGAAATAGAAAAATGAGTCAGTGGTATCAAAGATAATGAGGAGAATGTTTTAAGAACTTGACTTTAAGTACTTGACTGTGTGTAACATCACTGAGAAATCAAAGGAGGTGGAGACTGAGATATATCCACTGGAATTGGTAATTAGATGTTTTTAGTGACTTTGGAAAGAGAAGCATCAGTGATTGGTGGTGGGAATGAAAGTGGAATTAAAATGAGTCAGGCTCTGAATGGGAGGCAAGATGTGGATATTACAAGCGTAGATCATTTATTTAAGAGACTTTGTTGTGATGCTAAACAGAGTAATGAACAGAGTAATGAACAGTAGAGGGGAAAATGGCACTAAAGGGAGGTTTATTTTTTTTAATAGAGTGTACTAAACATTTGAAATACTGATGGGAATAATCCAAAGGAAAGGAAAGCAATACTGACGATGCAGAAAACATAAGAGATGATTACAGAGGCAAAGTCCTTGACAGAGAAAGATGTGATGAGTTCCATAGCACCAATAAAGGGGGTTTCATTTGTGGGGATATTTTTTTTGTTGACTAGGTGAAGGAGACGATTCATACACTTTCAAGCAGGTAAATTTTGTGTTGTGAACATAAGATAGTTTCCCTCTGATAAAATTTGTTGAATTCATTTAAAATAAATTACAATTTCTAGTTTTTCAGTAAAATAGAGGAGGATGGAAGATTACTAGTTGGGTATGTATATGTGTTCGTGTGGTGGTAGTGATGGGGAGTTGGGAGGAGTCTGAGGAAGAAAAAAAAAAGGTATGAAATTGGCTCCTTGGAAACAGAAAGGGGATTTACTAGGGAAAGATAGCAGAGCCACAAAGCATTTTAAAATGCCCTTTTAAATGTGCAATTGGCAATTAAAAAATAAATGAACCAACCTTTGTATATCATTGTATCCCACAATATTCAAAAGGTAAAAAAGGCATAGAATTGGATCCTAAGAGAGTTAGAGTCTTCCAGGTAAGGGAACTCAGTGTGTTTACAAGTGAATATTACAATAATGGACCATGGAATTGGATGAAAATGAAGATAAGAGAGAATAATAGCTAATGAAAAATGATGAAATGAGTGGGTTGGATTAGAGGTCTTAATGTGGTGGAAGCAGTGAGCTGAAAGTAAAGAAAGTAAGATCAGATTGGGAAATGCTTCAAATCAGGATTTCAAATGTGGTGCAGTTACTAGTGATAAGGTAATCCAGGGCATGGCTTTGGGAGTGAGTGGTTAAGCATACTAAAATTAAAGATTGCAGCATGCAAGGCAGGTAAGGAAATGATAGACAGATACTGTATTTATCATTCCCTTGGATGCTAAAGTCATCAGCCATATGACAGGGCTGAAGGTAGGGTGGAGTTAAGAGACTTCAGTGAATGAGGGCGCATGACCAGAAGGTCTAGAGAACAGCAGTATGAGGGAGAGAGTTGGCTGAAATAAAGGTTGAAAGATCTGGGGTATTGGAAGGAGGACGGAAGGAAATGAGATGGTTTTGAAGTAGCAGTGGGCATGAGCTCTCAATACAATAACTGTCCTGGGGTAGGTGAGAGGGAATAGAGCAAATAGCTTCCATTTGAGAGATCATCAAGGAAAGTAGCTTAATCTGGTTTTAGTCAAGACAGAAAGAAGAAATGAAGATTTGGAAGAGAATGAGGATATAGGAGATTGTGTTGACCACAGATGGGGTGTTTCAGGGAGCACAGGAAAAGATTCGAGGACGACAATGGCAGCATTAGATTAAGGAAACTCAGCCAATGCACACCCTGAAAGCCTTGGGGTTCATGTGCCACAGGGAAACCAATAGGTGATATATTGTATGATGGTGTTAGTTCTGATACACCCTTAGAATATAGAGAGAAAGCAACTAAAGGTAGTCCATGATACTATGAGAACCTGGTTATTGTTACCTCCTGCAGTTCTGGATATCCTAAGACCTTAGGCCATGTCAATTTTATATTACATATTGCAGAATTAAACAATGGTGAGTCAAGCAATGGTGAGTTGGAAGCAAATTAGTGTAAAAATGTATTTTCTTTCACATGTCACCCTTTATGGAAAATGTTAAACCTTTCCCCTTCTTTCATAGGACAGAGTAGATTTTTTTAAAATTTAGTCAGTGCTTAGACTGGTTTATATTTTTATCCTTGTTTTTTTTTCTCCAAATGAAACCACCTGTAAAAAATTTTTCTTCTCAGAAATTCTAATGAAGGAATGATATACTCATTACTCCTCTTTTATTAAGTCACTCTGAGAGGCGATTTAATACGCTGATGACATGCTAGTTATGTAGGCTTGAAATTGGCTATCTCTACCATTTCATCAGTAATGCTCTCCCAAGACTATTGATTCCTCTCTGGAAATTTATATCTCTGAACAGCAACTGGTGACTCTAGGAAGAATTGCACAGTCAGTAATCCATGAGTTCATCAAGTCTTCTAGTCATAGCACAGGCTCATTTTTCACTCTAATGCAGATATCTTTTTACTTATCTGATATTAGATCAGACATCCTACCTCAATAAACTGTACATCTTCCCATTTGTGGCATGGAACACAGGTGAAAACCAATTTCGGTGAGGCTGTGACTTGAAAGCAGAAAGGGATATAATGACAAATGGTTGACTCAAATGAACTCTCAAGAAAACTACACATCTCTGTTCAGAAATCTCTCTTGGTTATTTCAATATAGGGTGAGAATGTCTCTTCATTTGAATCAGCAGCAAACAGGAACCAACACCAAACCATGTAGGTGGTGTCATTTGAACTGGATCTTAAAAAATGAAAAGGAGTTTTGAGAATATAAGTGAAGGTTGGTTGACTCAGTGTTTGCAAAGTAATTATATATATATATATATATATATATATATATAATATATAATTATATATAATATTATATATAATTATATATAATATAATACATAATTAATGTTATTTAACTTCTTTTTTTAATAAAATCATTCTAATTGAATTTATATGTCATTATTTAACAGGTAGTAAAATTAGAACAGTCTTTACAAAACAAATTTAAACACTTTGTACTTCTAATTTTCATAATTTTGTATAATTTCTGCATTGATTCTTTACCACAGAGGTGAAAATCCCAATTTAGACTCACATATATGTATTTTAGGGTGCAACTAAAAACAACCACCAAATACCTTCATATTTGCTTTCTTCTTATGCAGGTTTTTTATTTTTTTAGTATTTAAAAAATTAGTGATTCTAACATTTTAAAATAGTTAAGCCCTAAATTTCATCTTGAAATAGCAAAGATTTCTTTAGAATTGCGTCGGTATACTTAAAACAGTACTGTTTCTTTTTCTCTCAGAACATGAATAAAACATTTATTTAAAACTTCAGCAGGAACTCTATACATTCTCTTTTCTATGAAAAAATGACACACTACTGTGGTCTTAAAAATAATTTTGAAAAATTTCGATCTTCTAAAGAGCTCCAGTGTAGCTGAGAAAGCAGGGGAAGCACAAGATCTGAGGAACAACAGGAAAATGAAATGGAAGTGCACAGTGCATTTGAAGGCTGTGGCTGTGAGCAGGTTTGTGGCAGGTGAAGTCAGGAAGCTGGGGCCGCAGGCCAGCAACACTAGCAGCATAGACTCAAGTGTAGAACCTGAGGCAATGCTAGGACAGTCCTGCTTCCAGCAGCCTGAATGCCTGAAGGCCACAGGAGAGCAGAGCAGAACAGTGTCCTGCTGTGCAGCTCTCGCTGGGTTTCCAATCCTCACACTCCTATTGGCTGGCTTTGTGTTTGAGGGACAGGTTAACCTCTACAAACCCCTCCATTCTTATATGTATAAATGCGATAATAGCAGAACCTAACTTTCTAGCAAAATGTGAGGAGTTAATGATATAATCCCTTACTTAAGTGGGTACATGGTAAACGGTATGTAAATTCTCAGTACATTAGAGCTATATTATACTATTATTTTCTATCACGTCATCTAGGAGAGCAGCAGCATTAGAAGAAGGGATAGTAAATTCATTCCTATGAAAATAGGGAAAGATAACCCCACCTATGTTCAGGAGAGCTGCCTTAACAAAGTACCACAAGCTGGGTAGTTTAAACAACAGAAACATAATGTCTCATCATTCTGGAGACTAGAAGTCCAAGATTAAGGTGTTGGCAGGGTTGGTTCCCTTTGAGAGCTATGAGGAGCAATCTGTTCCATGCTGCTCCAAGCTTCTGGTGGTTTGCTGACAATCTTAGTGACTCCATGTCTTGTCTTCTAGTAGCATCACCCTAATCTCTGTTTTCCTCTTCATGTGGCGCTCTCCCTGTATGCATGCCCATGTTCTAACTTCCTCTTTTAAAAGACACCAGTGATATTAGATGAGGGGCCCACCTTATTCCAGTATTGCCTCAACTTAACTAATTATATCTGCAAAAATTCTATTTCCCAGTAAGGTGACATTCTGGGTACTGGGGGTTAGAACTTCAACAGGTGAATTGAAGGGGAGGGGCACAATTTAACCCATAACATCTCCTTTTAAAGCATTCTTCTTAGATGGTTTCACCTGCTTATATAGTCCTTATTCCAGTCTATCCTTCATATGCTTTCTTTCCATTTTCTAGTGGCCAGGACTTCCTCCTTCTGGGATCACAGGTTAGACCAGTAAGTTAAAAATGTACATAGGCAACAGGTCCTTGAAAAATGCTTCGTTCAATATCATTTTGTCATACTGTTGACGAGATGCCATAGGAACTTAACTCTTGTTTATATCAATTAGCCAATGGTAAAATTGGTTTTATTTTACATTGTTTCACTTGCATTTCAAGAAGCTATTGATATGTTAAGTAAGGACTTACTCTACATGGAATGAAACTGTTTTTTCAAACAGGTAAGTGGAATACTTAACTTTCAGCAAAAGGTACTAAGGCTCCATGCAAAGTCTAGGGGTAGAGAGTATCTACATTATCCATATCATTGACCTTAACCTCCTTGAGGATTTACTGAAAGGAAGGACTTTCTTTTTCTACAATATGAGTGCACATGCACACACACACATCATTTTGTATACAATATCTGAAAATTATTAGATTACCTAATAGAGTCCCTTTTCATTTTAGCCTCCTAAGGGTCCACTAACTGTGGACTAAGCATGTTTGGTCTATATCAGTTTCTCAATCTTGGTACAATTGAAACTTTGGACCAAATAATTATTTGCTGTGAGAAGCTGTCCTGGGTGTTGGATGAGGTTTAACAGGATCATTGGCCTCTATTCACTAGATGCCAGTAGCATTTCCCCCAGTTGCAACAATCAAAAATATCTCCAGACATTGTGTAATATACCCTAGGAGGCAAAATCACTCCATTTGAGAACCATCTGTCTACATAAAGGGTTGATCTCTGCCCTCAAGTCATTTTATGTAATTATTTAGTAGAAGTTACTCCACTGCCAAGAACAGTGTGAAATAAGTTAATAAGAAAAACAGTCACCATCAGACTGAGGATACACAGAAAACATGTAGCACTTGTATGTTTGTTTGTTCATGGTTTTATCTTCAAAGAAGAGTGCATGGCACTCTGTGAGTGTTCAGAAAACATTTTCTATGTGTTTGTTTGTAGTTGTTTGTCTCCAAACCATTCACATTCAGTGGATAAAACAGAATATGCATCTAATCAAAATAAATGTTGTCCCCAAATCCTTCCTTTAGTGGGGTGGGGTACCTGGATATTTATGTCCATAACAATACTGCTATGGATAAATAATACTGTTACTTGGATAAAAGGTGCTATGAGAGAACAGAGACAACTATTCAGTCAGCTCAGGCTGGGAACCTGCTTATGGACCTATTGTGCTTGTGTGGTGGTGGAGGATAAGGGGGTATATATGTGTCAAATGGCCTTCTTTAAAACAGAATTTAGATAAAAACAAATTTTAAATGATATTTTCTTCTAATAATAAAACAATATAAATTATTACATTTAAGCTTCAAACCTAAATTAAAATAGAATTGCAGTAAGTAATGTTTCCATATGATGCTTGAAAGTAACAATTATCCTTATAACAAATATTACATCAGTAGAATATTATAACATTTTAATTTCCAGCAAGTTAATTGCTATAATGCAGCATTACCAAGGTTTGGAGGCTAGTGGTACATTTAACATTCTATGATTATTTATTGTTACATAACTTGAGTTGACAGATTGCTGCTGCTCTAGATCATCATTAACCAAAATAATTTCCTATAATGGTGGAAAGGTTTATATCTGTGCTGTTCAATATAATAGCTGTTAAGCATTTAAAATATGGTTAGTGTATCTGAGGAACTGAATTTTAAATTTTATTTCATTTTAATTAATTTGAATTTAAATGGCCTTGTGTGTCTAGTAGACACCTCTAAGTGGCTGTTAATATTTACCCAATCAGCAATTTCATTTTGTCTCATATGATCTAATGGTAGGCAATGGAACGATTTAGTGATGAAAAAAGGAAAGCCAGAACAAAAAATGTGCCAAGAGGAGAAATAATGGTGAAAAACAAAGGAAATAATTTCAAGAAAATAGATTAAAAAGAAAAAACTCCTATGGCTTTCAGAGCCCTTTCTGACAAAAACAACAACAACATATATATGGTATCATTCTGATAGTTTGGCTAATGGCCTGGAATTCCTCACTTTCTTTGTGATTTGGGGGATGATAAGACTTCAGCCACACTGCCCTATTAATAGCAACTTAATGCCTGTTCTCCACACAAGAAGTACTACCCCAAGTCACACATGGAACTCTTAAAAAGAAATTGTTTACAATTGTTGGGGTCCCTAAGGGAGACCTCCATTAGTTGGGGGTCACAGAATGGCAATGCCTCAAACATAGACCCCTAGCTGGCAGGTAGGCTTAGGGTTCTTAGTTCATTTGAAAAGTCGAGTCTAGCCCTTATTCTTGGAAAGACTGCCTGAGGGCAGTAGGTCCGCCATGTTCTGTTTGACCAAACCACCACCAGGGGGGACATTCATTTATATGACAAATGACTGAGCAACAGCTATGGGAATGAGGTAGGGAAGACTTCTGGAGGTGACAGGGGTTTGCATGAGAAGTACAGGAGCTAGAGCCATCCCCAGCAGTTTCCAGTAGACTTTTCCGTAAGGTCAAGGGGAATGGTGATAAAATTGTGGTCAGAGTTATCTGGCAGGAGATAAAAGATATCATTCTTATCACTCCTTCCCATACCTCCTGAGCTCTAAGTTATTCCTTCCCCCCCCCCCCATGCAGGGGATGTTGCTCTCCCTCCACCACCACAAAATCAGTGTGTCCCATTCTACTTCATTTTTCTGCCAATTACCCTGCTTGCAACCAGAGTTTTGCATCCAAAGGGTCATGTGCAAGAGGAACAGGGCATTTTTTATAAACTTATAGGGATCCATTATGTCTCCGCTTAGGTTCACATAGAAGGACTCGAGGAAAAATGTACTCAACCAAGTGGTTATTGTCCTTAGGATCCAGGACCAGGTCAATCCAGCCATAGCCTCTAATTGCCCAACCAGGTTTAAGCTTGAATTTTCTTGACCGCTTTTGGCTGAGCTGCCACCTGAAGAATGTTCCAACTAAGTGTGTGGCTAGGGTTGCCATTAGAGGAAAGAAAGAAGCATCAAACCTACGAATAGTTAGGATGGAATCCCAATTTTTGAGAGTAGGTTTTTATAACGCTCCCTTCCTCTAGTCCTAATGCAGGAAGTAGCAGAGAGAAAATGATTCTTTTCAGATGCCAGTCTTAATCAGTGATTAAACTGTCTTATTCATGTGTGTGTACCAGGAAGAGGTGAGGGGGATCGAGCCGAAGCATTTTTGAGTACACTTTTGAGGAAGCCATTGCAATGCTCAATAACAGGAGATGCCTGGGGACAGTGGAAGCATGGAAGGTACAATGAATACCTTGACAAGACGACCATTGTTAAATGGCTTTTGCAATACACTGTGCACAACTGTCAGACTACTAATGGTCCCAAAAGCTGAAAACATGACATAGATAAGTTTCAAAGGCCACAGCGTTGTTGCCAGTGTTTGCTGATCAAACTAGAAGAGCTACACCATAACCTAAAACAAAATGTCAACCCTATTGAGGAACCTTGAATTGCCCAGAAGTAGCTCCAAAGGCAGCCTGTTTTCTAGAAGTATAAGCCTAGTGCCTTGTGGCCTTTTTGGTCAGGAATCACTGAGTGCTATGTAGTTGGTAGCTTCTGAGTTAGGAACATGGAGACGCTCTACTGTTTCTCCTTCGACTTGTCATGGTGGCTTTTGTTTTGTCTTTTTGCCTGAGCCTTTTGTTTTTTGGTACTTACTATCGTGCTTCCTTGGTCATGGAGAGTGCAGACTATCTCAGGTTCTCAAGGAGTCTGCTCTGAGACGAGTACATGCACGTGGCTGCTGTGTCCCCCCACACCACCATCAGCTACCAGACAAAAGTGCTGTGCCCTGGCCAGGAACAGGGAAGTAAAGCCAGGTATTTCCTCTTCCCATGCATCATTGCACCAACCAATAGTGCATGTGCAACCTCCAAAGATATGGTAATTCCTGTGCAGGATGCGCTAAATGCCTAAATAGGGCCTGGGTGAGTCTTGCTCCACCTAGTCTCCACCCAACCGCATCATGGTGCTTGTAGCCAGGAGGCACCTGACTTCAGCCATCCTGGAGCCTAGATTTCTGCCAGCTGTGGAGGGGGGCACGACCACTGGGCTGAGCTGGACTCAGGGTAATGTGGGATGGGGGATCCTGTGGCCAGGGGACTCAGAGGCACAGCAGGAGATGAGATCACCTGTGAGCTTAGGCTCTGGGCCACTGGAGCATAATCTATTGTCTCATCAGAATTCAATTATAAAATACAATCTCAGAAACAAAATTATTAGCACCGGACTCACGTAACTATTACCACTCCTCCAATCACACCATGTGCTCTAGCAACAGGAAACTCCTCCCTGTTGGTTTTTGTAATACCTTTCCTTGATCGGGATTACTTGGTTTCACTTAACTTCTCCATATCCTTTAATAAGCTTAGGTGCTGTCTCTTTTGCAATACCTTCTATCTCTGGAGGTGCTTAGGAGTTCCTTCTCTGTGTTTTTGTATCACTCACTTGTTTCTTCTACCATAGCACTAATCACTATAATATTGGGTTGTTGGAAAAAACATGATGCATTTTTGCAATGAAAATCATAGAAAAAATATGTCATGACTTTTTCGACAACCCAATATAATTGCTTACTGGTTCGCTTCTCCTCTTAGACTGTAAACCTCGGAATAGTTCTGTTAAGTGGTCATTTTTCAGATAATTAAATTTCTAACGAAGAGTTTATAGAATAAAGCTCAACATTTAATCAAACCCTGATTTTGTTTGAAGCTGCAAGCAGTATGTTCTATACAAATAAATCACTAGTGAATTTCAAAAGCTTTTTCAGTTTTGGTCTACTCAGTCTTAAAATCCAAGAATGATCATTTTAGGGAAATATCACTTTCTATTAAATATACCCATATCCTGGATGATGTATTTTTGCAATCCTTACACAACCAAGAAAGTTTTTCTGCTGTCATCACAAATAACAATTTGTCTAAGGATAAAACCCTTAGGTCACAAATTTTGCTTCAAAACTTCATAGATTTTTGTTTCATTAATTTCTGGCTTTTAATATTACAAAGAAGTCAGAAACTTAACCTGAATTTTGCTTATTTTTACACATTCCAATTTTGTTCCCAGATGCTAACAAAGTGTTTACCTAGACTTAAAATGAAAAACATTCCAAATATCTGTTTACATGTAGGTCTATATTCACTTTCTCTTTTCTGAAAGAAACAAGTCCATTCAGTCTTCAAATTCAAAATATTTTTTAAAGTCAAAACAACTTTTATTTATTTTTATACTAATGAACATTTAGACCATTAATTCTCTTCCAATTTATATTTTTCACTTATAATTCTCTGCTTGCCATACCTATAATTTTCATTTCCATTGTTTTCATCCTGTGCTTTCTTTCCTCTACATTCAGATTCAATATGGTTCAAATTCTTATAACACCTATTATAGTCCTTATACTTTCTAATGTGAATTTTATTGTTTGTATTTTGTCTTTAGATGCAATCTTTATCTTAGGCATTTACTTTTTATACCTTTTTGTTATAATTTAATCTCAATCATTTCCCTTTGTATGGTTTTCAACTCCATAGAGTAGTACACTGTTTAGCACAGTTCTTAGAACAAAATCATGACTTAAATCCTCAATAAGTGCTGGTTATTATTATGAGCGGTTCTTAGTAATTGGCATCAGAAAAGATCTTACAGTTTCCCTCAGGCAAATGCTATTTACTCTGGAAAATTCAGGCTAGAAAAAATGAACTTGCTTGAGGTCACAAAGATAGTTCATAGCGAAGGAATATATTTAGCCCAAGTTGTCTTAAAGAGTCAAATATGTATGAAGTGTTATATAACAAGTATAGGATCCCTGTTAAGAATGAAAACGAAGGATGTGATTTGACTCTCTGAACGTATTAGTGGCATTTCACTCAGAGATGCCTGAAATGAAACAGTAGAAATACACACTGAGCAATTTCACAAGAAACATGTCAGCGGTTTAGTGTTCAAGCTCTCATCTGCAATATCTGGACCTTCTACACTTGTTGATTATTTTCTTAATAAAATTTTGGACCATCCAATGGCTCTGAATAATATCCGTAAGCACTAAACATTGCACAATGGAGACTAGACAAGCCATTTTCACATTAGGAAGGGCTGTGCCCTTCCTATTCTTATGAGACACAAAAGGGGTGGAGAATCAGTGAAGCAAAGATTGTGGGTTAAATGCAGCATTTTCCCTTACATTCCTCTCCCTTGAGTAAGAATTTACACTGGAGAGGCCACATTATATTGGGTTGATTGATGTAAAACTTCAAAACAAATAAATCTAAAACAACCTCTCATGCCTAGTGCTTCCCTCTAATTAATGTGTTGGAACTCACGCTGTTGTTGTTCTGCAGTTTCTCTATGGGTCAGTTAACGCATTTGGCCTCACCTTACCCAAAGCTCAAAACTGAGCGATTGTTCCATGGAGCACATGGAACCACATATTGGCATGAATAACTTCAATAATTTTACATCACAATTATAAGGAAAAAAATTTCTTTTCATGGTTGGGAATCAGGATTCTTTAACTGATAACGGAAATGGACTAAATATTCTAAGGGAAAGAAAAGAAAATATAAACATTCTCTGGAAAGCCAGTGTCTTTTTATACTTGGCTGATAATTAACCATGAAAGCCTTGAATACTAAGTAAAGGACAGGACATTTTCTACATTACAAGAGGCTCTTTCTTAGGTAATTATGACATTTCACATTTTTTTCTCTGATGCAATTGACAGTGACTTGGGTGCTCAAGCAACCCCTTTTCTGGCCTCTCAGGTTTGTCTTATAACAGGTCACATTGGATATGCAAAATGCTACACACAAGGTAAGACAAAATGATATCTATTAGTAAGCATGGACATCAAGCACCCTCAGGGCTAAATTCTGACATTCTGCTGTGAAATTCTGAAATGCTGCAATTAGAAAATAAAGCAAAATTCCCCAGAACTTTTCTATTACTCACCTTACAGGGCACTTCTTTGTTACAAAGGGGAACTCGTTCCATAGTAATATTGTATTGACATACTGGGGTGAAGCAAATGCTTCTGAACGCTGGGCTTTTTATTAAGCTGGGTGTCCCCTGAGCACCAAACTTGGCATCACATGATTCTTCAGGGACTATGAAGAACAGCTATTCCCTCCCCATTATCACCACTCAGGAGCAGGAGATAAAGTGAACAGCAGGATCGTCTGGTGGTTTCCACATTATAGGCGTATATTATATACATGTGTGTAAAATATTTTTAAATTGTGAGACATGCCATACATATAGAGTGCTACATAAAATCTGTACGTATAGTTCAAAGAATAAATATAAAGTGAGTGCTCATGTAATCATCACCCCTATTAAGATGTAGAACATTTTCAGCCCCCTGCCCCCACTGCATGCCGTTCTCTGACCACAATTCCATTCTTTCCCCTGAATTAACTGTTATTCTTACTTTCCTTTTTTTTTTCTTTAAATTTTTACCACCAACACATGGACCTTTCAATAATACAGTTCAGTTTTGATTGGTTTCGAACTGTTAAAAAATAAAATCACACTATATACTTTTTCTATTCATCTCTGTAACATACTGTAAGCTAAATGTTTACCTGTAGATTTCCATTTTGGTATATAATGTAGTAACTGGTATTGAACTGGCTCTCTGATAGTAAACAGCTAGAAAACTACATAAAATAAATATAAAATAATTGCTTCTAGGCATTCCATAACAGGCCATACAGGACTCTGATCCCTGAAAGATGGGATGCAAACAGAGTGAGCCCTATGATTGCCTCAGATTTCTGCCTGTAGGTGTTTTCTGGGCTATGAGAAAGTAGGGAGAACCTAAGCAGAGCAAGCTAGTCTCACTTATTTAAGACACAGATATCAGAGTTAGACAAGACCAAGGTAGTAAAGGTTTGTATGCAGAAGACCAGAAAGGAGAGTGCTATGCAGAGAAAGAACTCCAGAAATCTGCGTTGCCCCTTTGGGTCTACAGCTGTATATTAAGCTCTTCTTGTGTAGGGTGAAACTCCATGAGGCCAGGCAAAAGCTAACTACCAGAGAAAGAAGAACTACTTGGGAGCTTTAGTCTGAACAATTCCAATCACTAACACAGGCTAAGAGACATTTGAGATTTGACCAGCCAAAGTGAAACAAACTTTGGCTATGTAAATATACAGGTTACATAACAGTAACCCTAGTAGGGTGTAGTTTTAGTGGTAGAGTTAAACTAGCTTTAGAGCAAAGGCTATTCTAGACACGCCTGCTTCTGGCAAAGTTTAAAAGCAAGCTTCAAAAGGCCCAAGCTTATCTGCAACTAACTGAATTGCCTGTCAAAACAAACTTCAACACTCTTTAAAGGAAACCAATAAAATCCAGAGACTCAACAATGTATCAGTCATAATGTGAGGATCACACAAAATATGACTACACATGTGTAAAAGTAAGAAAATGTTTCCTATAAACAGTGGAAATATCAGTCAATAGAAACAGATTAAAAAATATTAGAGATAATGGAATTGGCAGACAAGGTCTTTCAAACAATTATTTTGTATATGTCTAAATATTTGAAGGAACACTTGAAAATAATGAATGGATAAATAGAAGATTTTTTTTTAACATGCAATAAAATATCTAGATAAAATACTGAAAGGAGAAATGGACAACCATAATATAGTTGAATATGTAAACACTCCTCTCTCAGGAAGTAGGAAAATAAGAAGACACAAAAATAAGAAAATTGAATAACACTATTAGCAAATTGGCCTAAGTGACATTTCTAGAACACTACACACAGCAAGGCTAAAAACCACACCCTTTTCAAAAGCATGTAGAATATTCACCAACATATACTACACAGCAGAGCATAAAACAAGTATCAATAAATGTAAAATTGATAATGTAAAATGATAAATGTAAAAATAGAGAGTATGTTCTCTTGCTCTAGTGAATCTATGCAGAAATTAATAAAAAAAAATCAGGAACCCCTAAAATATTTTTGAAATTAAACTATACGCTTCTTAATAATCTGCAATTTCAAAAAAAGAAATCACAAATGAATTAGAAAATGTTTTTAATTAATTGTAATAGAAGAAAGACAGTTATAAAAATGCAGGGGGTATAGCTAAAGTGGTATTTAGAGTAAATTTTACAGATTAAATGCATATATTAGAAAATTTAAAAATTAAAAGCAGTTAATTAAGCTTCAAACTTCAGAAGCTGAAGGAAAAATTAAATCCAAAGTGAGTAGAGAGAACAAAATAACAAAAAGTAGAAATTAAGGAGATTAAAAAAAAAATGAATGAATGAACAAAAAGGAAAATCAATGAAACCAGAAGCTGATTCTTTGAAAAATTAGAGAAATTTTACTTCTTATTTAAAGACATACCATGAAGGTACAATAATCAAGGCAGTGTAGAAGTAGCACAAGGAAGTACATATATATATATATATATATATATATATATATATATATATATACACACACACACACATATATATATATATTTCAAATATATATATATTTCAAATATATATATATATATATATTTCAAATATATATATATATATATATATTTCGTTGGAATAGAAGAGACAGCCCAGGCGTAGCTATATATAAATATATAGATATACAGATATTTTCAATAGATTTTTTATAAAGTTGCTTAAAACTATAGTTCTAAATTTAAAGGATAGTCTTTTCAACAAATGATACTGAAACAATTGGATATCCATAGGCCCAAAATAATGAAACTCAATCCTACATTACACCATATATAAAAGTTAACCTAAAATCTATCATACATTTAAATGTAGGAGCTAAAACTATAAAACTTATAGACATAAACATAATAGAACATCTTTGTGACCTTGGAGTAAATAAATATGTTAATAGGATGCCAAAAGCACTAAGATTTAAGAAATGGATAAATTATACTTTATTAAAATGTAAGTCTGCTCTTTGAAAGATGCCATTACAAAATTAAAATATACCATAGACTGAAATAAATTCTTCACATTCCATATATCTTACAATGTGTAAAGAATTTCCAAGTAAATAATAATATTATGAATAACGCCAAAAAGCGAAAAATATTTTACTAGACACTTCACCAAAGGAGATATACAAATAAAGCACATAAAAAAAGGCCCATATTGAGGGATATGTGAATTTAAACTGCAATGAGTTACCACGGCACACCTACTAAAATGACGAAAATTTTAAAGACTGAAAATATCAAGTGTCAGCGAGTCTGTGGAGCAATTTAAACTTTTGTAGATGTTTGTTGGGAATGTAAAGTGGTATAACCACTTTGAAAAACAATCTGACAGTTTCTTGTGTAATAAAAAATTTACTTATCATGTGATCCGGCAATTCCTCTCCTACATATTTACTCTATGAAATGAAAACATATGCCTACAAAAGATGTGTACACTCAAACAGTTCTATTTAAAATAGTATATAGCTGGGAACTACACAAATGTACACCAGAAAGGGAGCTTGTAAGGAAGTTGTGCAATTGTCATGCAACGAAATTAGTATTTAGCAATACAAATGGAACAAACTACTAATACACATGACGAGGATGAAGCTCAAAAACATTATCCTGAATAAAAGATGCCAGACGCAAAAGAAAACATACTGGGTGATTTCATCTTATGACATCTATTGTAGAAGAGGCAAATTTAATCTATAGCATAACAAAGCAGATCAGTGTTTATCTGAGTTCAGGGATAAAGGAGTGGATTGAATGCAAAAAGGAATAAAGGGAACTTTTTGAGATGATGGACATGTGTTATGTATTTATCAGGGTGGTGTTTATAAAAGTTGATGTTTACTCAAATCTCACGGAGCTGTACACTTAATATAGGGGCATTTTAATTTTTGAACTTTATACCTTAATAAAACTAATGTAGAAAGCTTTTTAAATGTTCTAATCAATAAATTAAGAAAGTAACAATCCAGAAATATTTTTCAAGTTATACTTATGGATGAATCTGACCTAATATGTCCCTTGTTAAAAATAAAGCAAAATTGCAAAGGAACTCCCATTTACCCAGTAAATACGATTGCTGGTCAGATTTCTCACATTTTTAGGCATTTAGGCTTTCCAGTTCCTATATTGTTATTTCGCAATTTACCTCTTCCTGTTAATGAAGCTATTTTAAGATAAGCCACTGGCCAACAGCTGTCTATTTCTTTCAGTATGGTGACAGGGAAAATAAACATTTCCCGAGAGCATCCCCCACTAATGCCAGGCCACATTCAGCAAGCTCTTTGGTTCCTGTCATAGGTAGCAGCCTGTCTTTTCCAATGGTAAGAATGCATTAATCCATCTGATAAAGGGCAGTTTGAGGAAGGTGAGCACAGCTCAGGGCTCTTTAATCTGTCAAGTCCTATTTTCTTTTACCTTTGAAATGTTCCAGAATCCTCTTTCCAATCTGTCATAGGCAAGTTTAACATCCCACCCTAGAGTTTACATTAACTTTTAACAATATTATTGGCAGACATAAAGGCCAATTTACAAAGAAGGTGGTCTTCTATGAATTTTTGTATTATTAGTATCTGAGTTGTATTATAAATTTACTTTTCTTGTCTTTGTAAATGAAAACTGCATTCACGTACACACTATATTTTTAGGCTGTGAAGAGAAGAATATAAAATATTTTGTGGGGAATAAATGAAATTATGTTTCAATTACTTCCCATTTGAAAACAACATATAGGCTCTTCACAACAGGCCTTCGATTTTTAGATGGATAGCTTGTCAAGAATGTGGTAAATACTACTATGAAAGGAGTAATTCCTCCCAATACAACTGGAAATCATAATTTTCCACGTGTCTACAATCTTCAAACTATAAATTGCATGTTCCAGTATATGGAATAGAAGCTTTCCCCCTTGAAGCCCTATGATATAAGAGCAAGAGAAATTTTTGTGCAACTAATGTAATTGTTTCAGTGAATTATAAAATTTTAAATCTTTTCTAGATATTTCCCATTAGATAAATCTCTAGTGAGAATTTCATTCCACCATCCCTGGCAGCTTCTCAAACACCATATAATAGAATAAGCTACTCAGAAGGGGACATATTATTGGAAATGACAATATTTTTAACTTGAGCTTAGAGAATATTTGCTAATGAATATTAGTATTTACAACTGGGAATATGTTTCATTTCAACAAATAATAACTTTTTCTTTCTCTCTATCCACACCTATTAGAGATGTGATTCTCACAGTCAATTCTTAATTACCCATGGTAATAAGTATACATCTAAGAATGTTAATCTGTCAAAAGTACTAGTCTTTAAGTAGTCTTGGCTTATGTCAACTAATTAGTAAGCAGGTGTATTCAATATTTACCATGTACCAAATATTCTATTAATATGACATGGAATAGCGCGAGGAAATATCGCCTCTATCTTTACCTTTTTTTTCAGAACTAAAGAAAACATATACACATAAAGCAGAAAATAGTAAACTATAGTATATCAAGTACAAAAAGTGATATTGGCTATAAATGTCATGCATCTGTCTGTGGAAGGAGAAAGACAGAGGGTATGAAAATAATCAAAAGAGACTATCTGGCATTTCTTGAGTAATATCTACTTGCTAGATCATATTGCCAGGGACTTTTTTCTTATTTAACACAAACAGCAATATATAAGGTCAGTATTACGCCCATGAGCAAGATGGGGAAACCAAAGCTTAGAGAGGTTAAGATGCTTACCCTTGGCACATGTCTAGAATTTACAATGCTAGATTCAATCCAGGTCTAGATTTCAAGGGATATTTATTGATATTAGTGCTGTTAAGAAATTTAGCCAAGTAAAAGGCGGATCATGCTTCATTGTGGGGTTTCTCACCAATTATAAAAGAAATGCTAAATGTATATAATTACCACATACAATTATAATGTAATCTACAGAGCTGTGTATTAATAGGGCCCTTCTTATGCCCAGAAATTTAAGAAAAGATGCAAGGTACAGTTAAGATGGAAAAGTGAATAGGAAGAATAATAAGATGCTTAATAGTCAACGAGGGGGTTGTAATCAGATCCAGTGCCATAAAAGCTGTGGATTTATTCCAAGTGTGTACACTGCTCAAGTTGGATGCTCAGAAGTTATAACCAAAAGTAGAATCCTCTAAGGACAGCCATTGGCTTTCTGATCAGGCTGTATTATCTTTTTCTTCTGTATTATTGGGTTTTGGAAAAGTCATGACGCATTTTTGCAACGAAAAACATAAAATAAATACATCATGACTTTTCCAACAACCCAATATAATCGTAATTTTTCACAAGGCATTCTAAGAATAACAGTGTATATGTAAAGTTGATGCATGGTTGTCAATGTAATTTACACAAGTGGCTCTGATTGGGCTACAAATAATTTTACCTTTTGAAATTGTAAAGTGTGTTTAATTCCTTTTCTAAATGTATTTCCATAAATAGCAGTAAGTATATAAAATTTCAATCAACCTGAATACATATATATTTATTTCATTAAAAACAATGTCTTAGTGAGACTATTATGTCTTCAGATTTCATAAACAAATAGGTTTGAATTTTTTTAGCATTAAACAACTTAAGATTTTAGACCAGGGAGATATTTGCATTTGAAGATATAAATTACCTTTCAAAAATATACATCTGTCTTTTGAAATCCATACTTTGTGTACTGTTTCACCTTCCCTTCTCTCCTTACTAAAAACTATAAAAAGAAATATCAAGTACTTAAAATAAAAGATATAAAGAGAAATCAACAAAATCATTGATATAATTGCTATCAGAAATAAAGAACATTTAAATCTTCATTTCAGCCAGATACTTGGGGAAAAGAAGGTGGTAGAAATTCAATCAAGTTTCTAAAAGTAAGAATGCTCAAAAGTATTTCCAATACTATTCTTCAAATTTTACTCTTTGACAGAAATTGTTCTTTGAGGCTGAACTCTAAAAGCAAGATTCTGCACCCAAACTTGTATTACTTTTGTTCAGCAAAACATAGGGTAGGATAGAAGTCTACTTCTAGCAAGAAATTTCATGAGACCACTAACATTTGTAAGTCAAGAATTTTCTCCCAGATTTCAAATGGACCATGTAAAACTACAGACCTAAAATCAAAGCATTTGCAAGCACTTGAAAAATAATAGATGAAATAAATGTTTTAGTAGCCAAGATTTTGATATATTTAGCAAATTTCTTAAAATATTTCCAGATCCTTTTTGGTTCCACATAGTAGTTAGCTAAATGCCTACCATGAATACCCAAGAATATTGTTACAATTTTATCCAACTGTCATTTTTACTCTAGCATAATTATTTTACTGAACAGTTATGTTTTTACTTTAATATGTAGCTTATTATGCAAATTTTTTTCAATTCCACTTATTTGTGTACTAGGATATAAATTGTGGAACTACTTCTTTTACCTATAATCACTGTATATAGTAACAGATTTTTGAAATGACAGATGTATTTGGTTTCTGTACTTACTAATGGACAGGAAATATAGGATCAGCACATATGAAAAATATATCAGTAGAGTAAAATGGTAGGCAATTAAATTCATATGCGATGCTCACATTTCACTGCCTGGGTTCCAGGCACAGATGTCCCCTCCAGGTTGGGCTTGCTTGTACTTGGTAGGAATCCTAGTGCTTAAACAGATCTTTGCTATCTCTGATAGCCTTACCCTCCCAACTGAACATGTTGTCACAGTATAAGTCTTATGGGTAAATAGTTTTGTTCAATGAAAGTTAGAAACATGAGTCATGGGAGTTGCAAGACCTTGTCCTAACCTGGAATTTGCAGGATTCCAGCAATGGGGCTTTCCTGGGAACTAAAGAGAAGTCTTGATTTGACAGGACACGTGGTGACTTGAGCTGAGAAAAATACTTAAGTCAATGAACTGAGATGGCTGGATAACTATGCTATAAATCAATCACGAAGTCCAGATGACATTATAAACCACAGACATAATGCTCTTGTGGAGAAGTAAAGCTCTTGTGGTTTACAAAACATTCTGAGCCTTTGAGAGATTTCAAGGGTGGAAATCCATCCCTAGTCATCTAGTGCTATTTATAAAGAGGGCAAAGAGGATTGTTTTTGTTGTTCTTATGGTTAAAATTTTCAGCATAAGATAGCAGTTTAAAAATGCCACTTAAGTAATAGAAAAGGAAGACTCATGAATAGCTGTGTTGCACATGCCCAGAGAATATTTGAATATTACGGCACTGGCTTTCCAAGTTGTCAGGCTTTATTATAATGCCATTCAGAGATACTGAAATCTCTGTCTGTGTCACAAAAGGAGCATCTACCTACTGAAAATGCTATGGAGGATCACACCAGATAGCTGCACTAAATTGTGGATTTCTCTAAATGACAAAAGAACAAATTGTGTACTACCAAACAGTGGTCCTCCTTGTGTGTACATATTTACTCCCTCTCAAACTCTTCTGTATAAATGCCAACTTTCCATAATTTGCTTTGTCCTAGAATGAGGATATCCTTTAATTCCTTCATATTTTTGTGCAGTTCAACTAGCGGGATAAAAGGAAAAATAGGTACTCATTTATTTTTTATGTACCCTATCCTTGTTCAGAAAGAATATTATCTTGAATATATCAAATTATACAAGAGTGCATAAATGAATTGGGAAATAAGAAATGCAGTAGAAGAGACAAAAAGTTGAGCCAATGGGCTAAAAATGCCCCTTCCCTAATTAAGATCAGGTCACAAACTTGACTTTAAATCTACTTTCAGTCAATGTGAAGAGAGAAAACTGATGAACTAACTCTCAGATCTCATAATATAAAAACAAACTACTTAAGGCAAATAATAATTACAGCAAATATCTAATATAGTAATTATAAAACACCAGTTGTTATTCTAAGCATTTTACATACATTAACTCATTTAATTCTCATAATAACGCTATTGGGTAAGCAATATATATATCCCCATCTTACAGATGAAGAAATTGAGGCAAAGAGATTAAGTAACATGACAAGTCACATGACTTCTGTGTAATGACGTTGGGATATTAATATATGCAGTCTGGCTTCAAAGTCAATGCTCCTAATTGATCTGCTATGCTGCCTGCAGAAAATTACAAAAATTCTTAAGGAAAAGAAATTTGTTCTGATCCTCATGGTGACGCTATGTGGTAATGTTCTTGAGAAAATCCTTATGGTAGACTCCACAATAATTTAAAAGACATGTTCCCGAAATAGACACACATATACCAAAAAGCATATTAGTGAAATCATTTCTGTAGACGACCAATTCCCGTCAGTGTAGGAAGAGATTACTTTCAGCTATTATGATCACGGAAGGCCACCTGGAGGTGGTGGCACTTGTATCAAAGATAAAATATGTTTCTAGAGGTAGAAAGTATGGGGAAGATGAAAATTACTTTTAGGTAGTATTTCTAAACAGGTACTAATAGTTAAAAGCAACAGAGAAGTCAAAACCATTAAGAAACTAGGACTGTACATTAAATCGGTGATGTTTCAGTTCACAGACTAGCCATAAATCGCATATATACTCTGCAAAAGTTTGATTGACAGCATCCCCAGACATGGCTGTGGCCCTTATAAAAATAAAGATTCCCAGACTTTACTAGATCCACTGAGTTCAAATTTCTGGGTGAAATTTGTGGATTCAAAAAACTCAAATAATGTTCTCAACGTCCATAAGTCAAGGAATTGGACTCAACTACTTCAAATATCAATAAAACTCATCGGGTCCAGGTCACTTAACACAGCATCCTTGAGAATCAGCCTGTGACGGTTAAGATGCTTGAAAGCAAGGAATTCTCTAATAAAGACATCATTCTCGCTTTGGTCACCTTTCATACTTCATATTCAGATTGGTGTGGCATTTCTGCTTGGCTCCTCTTTTAGTAAGGAAACATTTAATCTCTTCCTCAAAGCAGTAACTTAGAAAGAATATGTACAATTCCACCAAAATGTGCCTGCCTATGATCATTCTGGTTAGAAAACAAATTATGTTAATGTGTTGGATTTTATAAAAGGCATATTTTACATGCTAAGTAAAGTGAATGCCAATATCCACATAAATGTAATTGACATATATTTTGCATTAAGTCTCATATAAAGTAGTCTGGTGAGTCTTTAGACTCATGGATCATCTAAAATTGAGAGGACAGACCATTTATTTTATTGCTGGGTACTTGAATAACTAATGGTCTGTAAAACAGCAAACATAATTTGGGTTTTATTTAATTTGTCCACCAAATTTGTCTACTTGTTGGGGCTTCTCAAGCTGATTTCCAGTTAGATGCAACAAGACATTCTTGTACACTTGATCTAGATAACAAGTCAACAAAGCTGCTCCCACTTTTTCTTCCTGCCTTGGGCTATGGTGCAATTCGGAAATCAGATAATGTTTTTCAGTTAATGTCTCCCAAAGTGCTTAAGGAAAAAAAAAGGTGATGACACACATGAAAGTGAGCAAGCTCTTTAAATAGAGGAAGGGCTTTATGGGCTCATGCAAGCTGCAGAATAAGATTTTCCTTTTTTTTTTTTTTTCTCGGATGCTTTTGCCAGTTACCCTTTGAAAGTACTGCCCACCAGCTGGCTTTCTTAGAACTGAAGTCGTAGGCAATATGCTAACTTCAGAGCTGTTTTCTTCAATCATCAGGTTTAAATGAAAATATTTCATTGTGGATGATATGAGAAATGGTTGAGAAAACCAAAGAAAACTTTAAATACAAAATAAGTGACCAGATAGATGGATGAATGGTAGGTGGACAGATAGAAAGGTAGATAGAACTAAATAAACCTGTCCACTCTTTGTCATTCTGCACCTAAACCCAGGAAGTAAATAATAATATCCATTCCTTAAATTTCAATATGTGTACTTAAAATTTTGAAGATTTCTCTTTCCTCAAAGATCTATTCATGTTTATCCTGTTCGTTTCTCTTCCTAACTGTTCTGTTTACTAATTACCTCTGAAAGAGTTTGTTAATGTACAGGAAAATTGAGAATCAAGTGACCTTGATGTCTTCTTAGATTTACATTATTTACTCTCTTTAAAAATGAAACACACCAAGCTAATGGGTTGTGTCCATGTCTTTTTAAACCTTTGGAAAGCAAGCAGCATGCTGCCAGGCAGATAGTAAATGTTTAAAAGAAACTTGCTAAATTAAACTAACTATTGCCCACACTACACATAAATTGCAGCCTTAAGAGAAGCAATGTGTGAAAGCACACTTTGTAATGACCCAGTTCAGCTGGTCAGATAAAAGTCTGGTGCATAGCATTTCAGTGGCTTGATCCATCTGCCACCAGTCACTTATGGGAAGAGGCTTCTGTTTCTTGTCAGCCAGCAATACGGAGCACAGCAGGATTTAGTAGCTGCTAAAGTAGTACCAAAGGGAAGGGCACCGTCAGGGATGGGATCCCAGCTGCCTTATCCTACCCATCTGGTAAATAAACACTCCAGGGGCTGTTTTGCCTCAGATAATACCTCACTTACTAAGTCAGGAAAAAATACACTCACTTAGTAAGAAGTTCGATACACTCACTTGTAAGAGTAAAAATATATATGATTTCTATTTCAACTCACAGGGGCTATCTATACATCAAGAAAATCAATGACTTGGCTTGCTCAAAGTTCCCCTCAACCACCTCTGGTAAATTACTGGATATAGTCAGGCAAAGTGGTATGTTAAGTAATATTATTCAGATACCATTTCAACTTTCAACGTCACATCCTGGACATAGACATAGCTATAGGGGAAAAGACCAAAGGCAGGCCCCTCAGTCAGAGTGCAGATGATTTTATTTCTTATCAAAGAGAAAGGCGAACCCTTGAGACTCTCATGATTTGTCATATGATTCAGCACTAGAGGCCTGTCAAACTGGGAAATATTGGTGTATAGTCAATGGCCATGTAATGTGGAAGTATGCGACCCTATTCACAATTTTTTTTTAACCTTCAGCACAGTCCTTTATTTCAGTACGGCACCACACCAAGAAAAGACAGCCATGTAATCTGACGTGCGATAGTATTACGTACCTGAACACATATGTAATACTATTCTAAAAAAATTTTTAATGTAATATTCCAACAAATAGAAACTGGCAGTAAAATGTACTTCCTGAACAGAACCAGTAGCCATATGGGGGTGGGGAAGGTTCATTCCTAAGTCAGGGCTTCTGGAAGGAGGAGAGGGATGCTTCTTAAAGACACTGGTCTGCAGTAGAGATCTTTCAGGATACAGCAAGCCTGACTTGCTTCCATGTCCTAGGTTTTGAGTATCAAGGCTCTGCACCTTGCTTTTGAGGAGACAGGTGAGAAAAAAAGGGGAAAGTGTGTTTTTGTTCTTGCTTATTACATTCATTCCTAAAGTTTTGAATTAGTGTTTGTTAGTAGTTGATGGAGTGAGACACTAAAAAGTGCCCTTTCTATGATGTAACATAGGCTATTAGCTTTGTAAGGCACATGCTCACAAAAAGACAAATGTGTGTTTAGTTAAAAATAAAGAGAAATGAAGACCTGATAGTGCCCCCATCACCAGGCAACTTTCAGTCACCTAAATAGAAACAACGGGCCTAATTATTTTCTTTTTCTCTAATTCCCCGTGTTCAAATGGCCAGCCAGCCTGGGAGAAAAGACTTTTGTGTACTATAGATAGTACTGGGTTTTAGAATGAATGTGGTAATTCTCTCTAGTGATTGTAAATCAGGACAAATTAACAAGTAGCTGCCGGAAGAGAGTTAACATGGGATACATTTCCTACATGGAGGAGGCACATGTGACTCCCTTCATTTATTCACCCCCTGATTGACTCACTCATGCATTCAGTAATTGAGTGCTTACTATTAGGCATTGAAGTTATAGCAACAAACAAAAAAGGCCGATGCTCTCATACAGTTAATGTTCTA
The DNA here is from genome assembly GCF_001890085.2 of Hipposideros armiger. Lineage (NCBI taxonomy): Eukaryota > Metazoa > Chordata > Mammalia > Chiroptera > Hipposideridae > Hipposideros > Hipposideros armiger. The sequence goes on from NW_017731701.1 coordinate 739,939, forward strand.
GTGGGACACAGACACACACACACACACACACACACACACACAATTTCAAGGGTCGATAAGTGCTATGAAACAAATAAAACAGCAGTGAGACAGAGACTGTCTAGGTGAGCTGGGGGCCTTAGGCTGGAAGGCATATTTGAAGAGGTGATATTTGAATCAAGACCCAGATGAGGCGAGACAGCTGGAAAAGAGAATCAAAAGAAAGAGCAGCTGCAAAGGGCCTCGTTTAGGAACAACAGACTTGGCAAGTTGGCAGGGAAGGAGGAAGGCCAGGGTGGCGAGAGCTTCGGGCACGAGTGAGAGGGAGGTATGTGAAGGACTTTGGATTTTATTCTAATAGCAACTCTTTCTCTAATGACTTTAAAGAAGTGGCTAAGCTGTTCTGAATGAGATAATACGATGATATTTAAATTAATCCATGTATTGTTTTCATTAACTTAAAATGATTTATTTAACTTAAATTTAATTAAACAGTACTAAAGTATAAAATTAAAAGGAAAAGCCATTCCCATCAACCCAGCACCTCTCCCTAGAAGGAACTACTATTATATTTTTGGGGTACCCTTCCAGTTCAAACTATGTTTATTTCAAAAAATGGAAACATACTATTCACATCGTTTTCCACCTTGATTTGATTTTTTTACTTTGTAATATCTCTTGGAAACTTTTAAAGGGTATACATATTTTTATTATTTTTAAGTGACAGCCTAGTATCACACTGTACAGAATATCTTGGTTGATTTAATAAGGCTCTTATGTAAGGAAACTTTGCTTCCAGTTTTTACTCTTACAAACAATGCTATTATCTAAATCTTGGTGTATGAGTATATAGTATAAATTCATGAATTTATTTTAGTTGCAGAGGGGCTCAAGTACTGGTGAAAATGCCCATCAAGAAGGATGGCTGAAGCAATCAGGATGGCCTTATACAAAATGTGAAGTCATTCTTCTCATAACTGTGCAAATATTTTTGAACTCTTAATCCCCCTTTGCCCCAGTCTTCCAAAAAGTTCTCTACATTCATGACTGTTGCGTGTGAGTGGGCTACATTTTTGTTTTGTGGGGAAAAAAAGGTCAGAGTCTAAATCTGGAATAATATTGTGGATAAAAAAGGAGAGGAAATACAGAAAGAGGAGGCTGAAGGAAGAGTGACCATTAACAATTCAAGCTACCTGGATTTCACTGACATTTTGAAAAGTGTTTCGGCCATCTACAAGGTAGGTATCAAGATTCAAGACAATCATATTTAGATCTCAAGGAGGACAAGGTGGCCCCAGCTGACATCTGGGTTACATATTTAATGCCCAAACATCCAAGGAGGAAGGAATCAGTCAAGCTAATTCTTTTGATTTCATGTAAACAAAATAACCAATTGATGGGCTGATTGCTCTACTTGTTTTGGATTTCTGTATATACATCCACATGCCAGTGATCAAATAGAGCATCATCTTCAAATTCAAAGCAACATACAGGACCATGTTATATTGTTCATAGCAATTTATGTTATGAAGAAAAATGCATCCACTAAAGTCACTCTCCCTTCCCATTTTCCCCAAGTACCAGAAACATAAGTTATAGGTAAATAATTATTACTTACCCAGAGTACGACTTACCTCATTCATAATTTTGGCTTCTTTACTTTTCTGCCTCCTGTCAGCAGCGTGTCATATTATTCATTGCTATTTCCACAACAGTGGGCTGAGAAAAAAGAAAAGAAAACCAGATTAATATTTTCAGCTGCTTTCCTAAGTTTTTAAGGACAAAACCAATATTTTGACTAAATAAATTAGGGATTTCTATGTTTTTTATTCATCCATATTTTCATTTAACTTCTTGAAAACTAACACTGTTTCAACTATCAAAAATTAGCTAATTGTTATTCATTTCCCTAAATAGTTTAGAAATCCATTCAATAGCATTTTACTTGTCTTTGCTTATAAAAACCAAACCACATTTACATATATATATATATATAGTTTCTACATTTCTATACTATTTTAAGAATGGGATCTTGATAAATTACATGGATATTAAGCTAAAACCTAGATTATCAAAGTAAATTATAGAATCTATTCCAGTAGACAACCTTTAATAATTATTATAAATCTAGAATTATATAGCTATATCCTTATCTAATTCAGAAATATAATAATTTCATTATATTCTAATTTAGGATTATAACATTTATGTCAAGAATTATTGCTATTTTTATGCTGATTTTTAACTTTTCAGGATATTAGTCAGTTCTCTAAAATCTCATTCTGGCTCGTTATTGTGTCTCATGCTTCTTTGCAGTCTCCTCTTATGTTTATCCTTCAATTTTTGCTGATATTCAGAGTATACGAATACTGAGTCCCTTTCTGATCTCAGCCTATATGTTCTCTCCTAGCAGTCTTCATCACTGCTTAGGGCTTTAATTATCATCTATTCACAACATACATCTAGTCTACATTCCTTTCCTGAATTGCAAACCTTCCTATCCAACTGTTTACTAGAAATAACCACTTAGAGCTCTCATGCATATTTCAGTCAACTAGTTCAAACTACCTTAAGAATGCTTCTTCACTTGAAACTGACTCTTCCTTCTATGTTACTTATCTTAGTTAATGGCAGTACCATCCACCCATCCAAATGATTAAGCAAAATATCTTGTCTCTCTCTCACTTCCCATATCTAATCACTAAGTCTTGTTCAATTTGCCTCCTAAATATATTTCGACTCAATTTACTTCTTTCTGTCTTTACTGTTTTTAGCCTAAGTTAGATCCCCACTTCTCGCCGCCCCCCCGCCCCCCCATGGCTGACATAGTCTACAAGAATAGTACCCCTGGAGTGGTAGAGTAGCCAACAATTAGAGCTCTTGTAGTCTCATCTCTCATCATCCTCCTCTCAAACTCTACTCTGTAGCATAGTAAACATCTTTTAACATCTTAAATGTTTCATACTCTCTTACCTCGGAGCCTCCAGACAGGCTGTATGTACTCTTTGCCTAGTATATATAGCACATATACATGTATGTGGTACATATATGTTATGTGTTATATTTAACATATATGAGATATATAGTATATGCATGCTATATATAAAGCTTATATACATATCATATATAGGTATATATGTTACATATAGGTATACATGCTACACACACATATACACACACAATTTGCTCTGAAATACTCTTTATCATCACCCCTATGATCACCATCAAAGCTGCATTGAGTATTCCTCCAATATAATCCCCAAACATCTGTTACTTTCTAATCAGAACATTTATTACTTTTATTATAACTATTCATTAGTGTGATTATGCCCTCCGGTGGCATCAAGGATGTGTATCTTTTTAATTACTGTGTATTCAACATTTAGTACAACTTGCAGGGTAGACAGAAAACATTTCCTAAATGAAAGAATTTGTACATCAATGAATATATGCTAATGTTTTAGGCAAAAACATGATAAGAGAAGGGTTATGACCTTATATAAACCAAGCATTATGGTGAAGCAGAAGATATTTATAAATAGGGTTAATGCCATTATTATTATTTCATCTGTAAGGTAATTTGTAGTGTTTTTCTTCATCTCCCAAAGCTGAGGATGATTAACACTGCTGCTACGAGTAGAAATGTTTGAGGAAAGGCTAGAATCCATGGCGTGCCATTTCCTAATTTCACCATGTTTAGAGATGACAGCTCAGCTCCAGCTGAACATTGCCAAACAACTCCCATGGATATAACTAAAAACACTCAAATTGCCAGAAATTTGTTTTCCAAAAGAATGACTATTAGAACAACAAAATCATGTAAATAAGGAAAAGGCATGGCAGATCATCTAATCTCTCCTATGAGAATACTCTCTTAAATGTTGGCCTCAATGCTCAACAGGGTGAATTTTAAGTACAACGAGTGATGAAAATCCCACCTTTACCCTCGGGAGACTATTGTGCAAACCAAAAGCTCTCATTGCTTCTACTTGGATAACATATTTTCAAACCTGCCTTTTTCCTCAATTGTTTAAACTAGCTCTTTGAAACCTCTATCTTTTTAGGTTCTATAAATAAAAATGTGTGGTGATGATACTTTTTTTCTACTCTACGTTTAATATGGTTTTATTTCTTTCTATTGGTGTTTAAAATTAGAAGGGGTCAGAAAGTCAGAATTTGTCACTTCAGTAGGTTAAATCTGAGTAAACTTCAAGAGGCTCTTAAGGTTTATTTGTGATGTGAACATTTTTAATGGAGTCTTGTTTAATTAAATACGCTGTCTGTTGGAACTGGGAAAGTTTTGGATTATAGAGAATGTTAACTTTATTTTTCCTTGAGAATCTTGCCTGTATCATCTTAATATGTTACCCTTTGACATACTTAAAAACATTTCTGGTTCAATGGATAAGGCAATATTGCCCTTTTATCAGCAACATTTATGAAACATTAGTCTTCTCTATACCAATTATCTGGATTTTGGCTGTATTTTATACTACCATACCGTTTGTCACTGAATATTTTTCTCAAGATGACTTGTTTTAATTTTTTTTTATTTTTAAGTAATATTTACGTTATGGATTTAATCACTTGTTTTTTTACTAATATACATAAATGTAAACAACTTAAAATATTATTGCATGACTCATATCTTATAGCCCACATTTGGGAAAAACTGTTCTACCACATTCCATTATAAATCTACAGATAATTTTCTTCTTTCACAGAAGACTAACTCTTAGAGCTATTTCCTGATAGTCTCCTACCAGTTAAAATCTGTATTACATATATTATATTTTAAATGTTATACTTATGCTGTTCTCTTGTTACCATAAAATTTATTTAATTTGAACAAACGTAGAGAAACTATAATCATGATTTATAAAAATTAGATTAGTTTATTTGATATGTGTCTAATAGATGTGCTATTGAGCCTACTTTAATAAGCAGGTAAGATGTAAAATTAGTAATACCTAACCAGTAAGCGATATTATTTATAATATACTGTTCTATCGACATTAATTATTGCCTGAATATTAGGCATACTTTTTTTATATAATATTTTCAAAAATTGACTAAAGTCGAACATAAATTCTAAATTAAATATTCATTCATATGAAATCTTATATTTAGGTCTAATCACTTTCTTTGTTTACTTTATTATGTACCCCTGAAAACATTTCTACTTCAAAATTATTGAGGAAAACTAGTCTTTAAGAAACAAAAAATAAAAATTATGAAACTGTGAGCATTGTGAAAACCTGCTGCATTATCCTCCAATTGGGTTCATTGCCACCTATTATTTTTGTTTATGATCTTTTAGCCAGTTCCCAATCCATGTGAATCTGTTCTCATCCAAAGCAATTATAATTAATTTGCAAGTAAAAGTTCATGATCCACTGTTTCAAATGCTTCACTGGAGCCCAAATACATGACATCGGTTCCATCTTCTTTATCCAATTAGTTTTGTAACTCTATCAAACAAGCCTATTATCATGGTCTGGCATGATTTGTTCATTATGAACCATGCAGCTTAATGTTCAAGATTTCATTGTCTTCTAACTGCTTACATATTGTCCTCAGTATTTTCTTCCTTGCTTCACTCCATATTGATCTGTTGTTTGGGTGAGTGTAAACATTTTATTTATTTGGGCATGTTTACAAAGAAGAAAACTTGAAGAGCGGTAACTTGTAGAATCACTCTAATTGCTTTTTTTAAATTACATAGCGTTTAAATAAGGTGCTTGGGGAATCTTTGGTCTTTTCTTATTACAGTATTTTATTTTAAAATTTACATAAAATCCTTCACACGAGAATTAATAAGGAGTTCTATATTGTTAATTTGTGGGTTCTTGCATTTTCAAAAGACAATAAATCTAGGCTAATTAGAGAAGAATGTGTTGGCTCAGAGGGTTCATACAATAAAACAAAGGGTTCCATCATGACTCAGAAAATGAACCAATTGTAGGGCAATATGGTGTATTGAAGAGGATTAAGGATATCTATATGAGGTATGATAAAATTAATTTATAAATAACATTTATTTATAATATATAATTAAATACAGTAATTGGGATTTTTAGAAATATTTGAATGGCTATAATATAAAAATGTTTTTAAAAGTAAAAAATTCACAACATTTAAGATTTCCTGGTGCACCTATAGCCCATTTATGGCACTTATTGGTTAAGATCCGCAATAAGCAATAGCTTTAATATCAATTACCAATTGTAATGGCTCCAATTTCTATAATAGTTAAATTGTTTGATTATATGTGAATTACTTTAAAGTATAGAAAAGTCTGTTCCTTTTGTGTTCCTCCTAGAAATCTGTTGACATTTGCTGATTATATAGCAAAAGTATTTTTCTTAAACAACAAAACAAAAATTTACAATACTGCGATTGTTTTCAACCTTCAAAATTATTAAAGTTTGAGAAATTAGGGATTTCCCTATTATTTTTCCTTTCTATTCAGAGTAATTAAAAAACATGTTTGTAAAAAGTTAATTTAAAACATTTAGAAATTGAATGTTCAATGTTTAAAACGCTTTTGCAAGCTTCTTGCTTTCTCAGTTAGCAAAATTATTTTTGAAGTGAAAATATGTGTGCACTTTGTCTTATCCTAACCCAATTCATTAAGAAAGCATTTCCATTTATAATAGAAAAAAACCACTTATTTTAAAAATCTGATTAATACCTGATAAAATTTCAGGCTAGGACTTGGCCACTAAAAGGCTCTGCAACATAAAATTTGAGTAGCTATGATCCTATTAATTGCTCATGGGGGTAGGAGGTGGGTGTTTGAGGACAATCAAAGAAAAGAGAAAATTCATTTGATTTTTTTCCAAATAGCTAATTTCTGGAGAATTCTATGAAATTATAAATGAGAAACAGTAATAAACTTTTGTAAATTTAAGCACATATTATTTAAAGGCCAACCGTAGTGCAGTATTGGAATAGTGTGGAAGAAACTGAAAATGTTTTTAATACAAAAAATAGTTGCAACATTTTCTATTTGAAGGATTGCATCCCTTCAAATTTGCTTACAGACAATGTGTTTGTTTATTTCCTTCATGATTTAAATAAAAAACACTCACAAAAGGGCAACTTCAAACCTCAAAAATTTAACATTTATTTTTAACATATAACGATGAGAACACTTTATTTTTTAAAGCCTCCTTTTATTGTTCTGATTAAATACATTTAATGATTAAACATTTCCCACTGAAAGTATTACGTTTCTATGTTGTAGTCATGTGAATGATAGCTACATAATGATACAACAAAAAATATCGACGATGATCAATTGAGCAACACAATAGATTCTAAAGCCAGTAAAATGGCCCTTCTATGCCTTTTTCACCTCTGTTTTAGGTACCTAGAAGCAATTAGCCTGTGTTTGTTCAATAAATACATTAAACTCAAAACGTTTAAAATTTTTATATCTCTTTTACCTAGAAGGAAAAATCTATATTTGCATTTAATAATAGAAACTTTAAATTCACAAAAACAAAAATCTGTCACTGAGTTAAGATATTAGTATGATTTAAAATCACTAGAAAAATTTTTAACTATTTCCATATGAAAACTAAAAAAGCTAAACTGAAAATAAAGTTCTATCTCTTTGTACTTCTACTTCAAAGCACTTTTTTTATTATTTTACTTTAAATATATATTTATGCTATAATTTGTTTAAAGAAATATCCTCTGTTGGTTGAATGATGATAGGGGCAATATCTAATTTGTTCTCTACAGAATCCTGGGAATCTAGAAAACTACTTGGTATACAGAAAACCCTTAAGTATTTGCTGAATGAATTCATGTATGAGTCTTGTATCAGCCAGGATTCAAGCAGAGAAGCAGAACCAGTAGATCTATAGTAAGAGATTTTTTTTTGCAAGGAATTGGCTTATGCAATTGTGGGAACTGGCTAAGCATGCCCCAAATCCATAGGGCTGGCTGTTAAAAAGGACAGGCTGGAGCCCTTCATCGGGGACTGATATTGCTGTCCACAAACAGAATTTCTTTTTCATCAGGGAAGCCTCGGCTCCGTTCTTCAGTCATTTCAGCTGAACTTCAGGTTATGAAGTATAATTTCTCTTACCTAAAAGCAACTAATTGATTATGGACCTTAGTCATGTCTGCAAATTCTTAATAGGAGGGAGCATCTAGATTACAGATGGATTGAATACCTGGGGACTGTAGCCTAGGCAAGTTGACACAGCAAAAAAATACTTGAACAAATGAAATATGTATACCTTTCCTAGTAACAGATAATCCATCACTGAGAATTTAAACAACAGTAGATTGTCCATTTTACAGGGACCATTGATTTGATACATATCACATGCTTTAAAGTCTATCTGATTTTAAGCTTTTCATATATATTATCATTTTTTTGTAATTTTAAGAAACCTATATTTTGTCTGTGTATTACAGAGGAGAAACTTGAGGTTAAAGAAAAATTAAATAACTTTAAAAATTAACCAGTTAGTGAGAGTTAAAAACTAACATATATTACTGCCAAAGCTCTTACTCTTAAAAAATGATAATCCAAGATTGGCATTATTAAACAGAAATTGGCATATAGGGAAAGGAGAAAAAAATGTTCAAGTGTATCATTTTAGTAAAGGAGTTCAATATACTTTCTCCATTGATGTGTTTATCTATGTCACTCCGCAGCATTCCTGAGAAAGTGCTGAAAGAGAATATAGAATGGTTGAGATAATTATAAAGATATTTATTATCATTTGTGTCATTACAACAGAATATTTTGAAAGCCACTGAAGTGCTTTTTTAGCCAACAACAGTAGGAAAAACAAACTTTCTCATGTGCAACTGTCAAAGCTTATGCTAAAATTATTATTGATTTTTATTTAATTTTTTTCAATGTCTGGGTCTGATTTTTAGAAATTTTCATAATTAAAAAGAACAAGATTTCATCTCTTTCTCATATGACAAATGATTTCTCCATGACAGTTTTTTATTCTATTTTCTCTTATTCTGCCTTACTATTTAGTTTTCTTATTTATATAACTAAGACCCTAACTACTGTTATGTACAAATCCATCTTAAATATAATCTGGTCTTCCAAATCACATAGAAATAACAATGAGAGAGATAAAAATGAATTCATATATATATATATATATATATATAATCAAATAGAATATTATTAAAAATTTTATAAGTATCATACAGTCTAAATTTACAAAAGTCAGAACTTTAATAGTGAGTTTGATTTGTGAATTTCATAATGAATCGCAACTCGTTCATTATTTCTTTGCAAATCTAACAGTTATAATGGTGCAATTATAGCTTAAGAAATACAGTGAGTAATCTATTTTTGCTTTTTCGTAATAACAATTAACCCTTTTATATCATATTAAACATAATTTTCTTCGATTTAATGTCAGTGCTGCAATGCTGTCTGTAAGTTCTGTGACCGTCCAAAAGATAGAAAAGGGAGAGAACTTGCAGAAAATTCCAAATGCAGTCCAAAAAGAAGAAAGTCTTCTCAAAAGAAAGAAAAATGAAAACAGATGCAGTGTCATCCTCCATTATGTTAGCTCGTGCATGGTTCTTGCTAAAGAACAGACATTCAATCTGCTTTGAATTATTTGTCACTTGGCTTCTTTATATTTCCATGCCCTATTTTGTATTTTGTTCACTACTCATTGTGTTACACAATCTACATTCTGCAAAAATAATACTAATATATATTCTCACCAAGGATTGAAATATGTGTAGCCAAGTTTAGAAACTTTGCAAACCTTATGTTTTTTACTTTGCAACCAAACTTGATCATTTTGGGGGTTGAGTTCACTTGCTCTTGGCCTAGCTGAGTGTAAAAGTCCAATTAATTGGACTTTAAAAGGCTTATAAAGTATTCAAAAAGCTTCTTGCACATCAAATAGCTCTTACTACAGAACATTTTGATGAGTTTAGTGTAAATGAATCAAAAGCATATGGATTAAATTTACCTTAAAATACTCCTGGGTTTAAGAATTAAGAGAAAATGTGCTTGGCAAAACACACTTTGGGTTTTGCCTAACCCAGAACATTGGAAAAGCAGTTCAAGATGTTTGACGAACCCAAAACATGGCTGTGTTCACCCATTCCTAATCCCCTGTGGTAATAGCAAAGGACAGGCAGAGGCAAATTTTGGGTGCACAAATCTAGTTCAGGTTTTTATCATGGTTGTCCCAAACTATTGGATAAGTTGAGAATGTCTTGCCTTATCTAAATCAAATTTGTGCTATGTGTTTTTCATAATTTCTGTTTAAAGGTTGCAGAAGTGTGTTTTAGATGAAGAGTGTAGTTCTACATAATTATAGCAGCTTTTATGTACTCACTCAATAAAACAGAGAAATCATAAAGTTTACGCTTACCTAGGCATATCAAGAGATGCATAGAGAATTCAATATTAATCTCAATGATTATTCACTTGAATTGAACAAGAGGTTTTTAAAAATTATTTCTATTTCTAAAATAAACAAAAATATGCTAAAGATGGCTCAGGGTTTCAAAAAAAGAAACATGTAAAATAATATTATAGTTTATTTTCTTTTTCTAACATGAATTTATTCCTACAAACAAAATGGGTAGCATACATGAGCAAGTCATTAAAATATGTGAGTATAAGTTTATACTAAAAGTAACCATTCTTTCCTGATTTAGGGAACATCTAATAATACCTGAAATTTTTTTTTTTTTTAAGAACCAGGTACTTTAATAAGAACCGAGATAGCAGAGGAGGATAGAAGGGCCCCAAGAAAAATAGTCCAGTCTCTGAAGTTTCGCCCAGCTAGGGGCCAAAGTGGTGGATCTGCAGCGAGGGCGGCCTCTCTTCTTATTCCCTGAGAGGCTCCAGGCCATTCTCCAAGCTCATCAGGGATTTTGGGTACAATGCTTCCATTGCATTGCGATGCCAGGTGCCCTGGATGTGAATCCCACACAGAGAACGCCACGGCACTTGGCACACCTCCATTGTCCGCTGGACCAAGTCCTCTCGCCCAGGGCTCCTCATACACACACACACACACACACACACACACACACACACACACACACTGTGTATTTGCATTGCTGCCACCTGCAGTTTGCGTCCATCCTCTGGCCGATCTCCCCCACCACGTGGTCAGGTTCCCTGGACCTCAGCTTCATCCAGTTCCGCATTTAAAATGCAGGGAGCCCTGAGCAACAGGGTGGCCGGTTCGATTCCCACATGGGCCAGTGAGCTGCACCTGAGCTGAGCTGCTGCTGAGCTGCCAACAGGTGGCAGGTTGGCTCAGCTGGTGAGATCACGTGCTCCTAACAACAAGGTTGCCGGTTCAACTCCCACATGGGATGGTAGGCTATGCCCACCCGCAACTAAGACTCAACACGGCACCTTGAGCTGAGTGGCTGTGAGCTACTGACAGGTGGCAGGGTGGCAACTGGACTTGGAGATGAGCTAGCTGCACCCTCCACAAATAAGATTGAAGACAATAATTTGGCTGTTCCCCTTCCCCAATTCCCCAAAACTGTTCCCTTTCCCCAATTCCCCAATACAACCTTAAAAAAAAAATGCGGGAAGCCCAGCTTGTATCAGAAACCTACAGGGGCTTTATTTTGTTGCACCTACAGTGTTCTTTTCTGGGCAGCAGACAGCAGAGCCTTCTTAAAAAGTTCAAGCACCTCCTTGCTGCCCCCGCCCCCCAACAACCCTGGCTTTTTCTTTCTGCACTTCCACTGCTGCTGCTGGCACTGTGGGTGGAGAGGGTGTCTCCAGGGCCACACTGGGGGGCTGTGCTAGGGGTGGTGCTCTTGGACTCCCTGTTGGGTGGTGGGTGGGTGGTCTTCGACTCTGACTCCGGCATTGGTGGGGGGAGGGGTGGCCCTAGACTCCAGCATTTGTGGGGGAGTGGTGGTCCTCGACTCCAACTCCAAGATTAGTTGGGGAGTTGTACTCCTGGACTTTGGGCTAGTCCTGGGAGTAGCAGTCCTGAATTTTGGGCTGGGTCTGGGAGTGATGATTTTGGACTTTGGGCTGTGTTGTGGTGTGACCCTCCTCCACTTTGAGCTGGGTAGGGAACTGGCCTTCCTGGACTTTGGGGTTGGTCCCGGTGTGGCATCCCTGGATTTCAGGCTTGGTCCCGGTGTGGCGTCCAGGGACTGCAGGCTGGCTGAAGGACCAGATGACTTCTTCCCTGACTCCTGGTCCTTCAGCCGCTGCTCAGCCTGCTGGGAACAGGAGCTCTCTGCCTGAACCTCCTGATCTGAGGAAGGACTAAAGCTGCTAAGGTCAGTGAGTTATAAGGGCTTTACTGGGACAGTGAGACACAGTACTTTGGATTTTTTTGAGTTTAGTATGAGGTACGTCCCCATGATGTTATCGTATGTCTTCTTTTTTAATGCACTAAGGATCTGGTCCTGCTTAAAGCCGATATTGACCATCTGTTGTGTCACACCAGAGTCCAGGTCACTGCTGGGCGGCTCACTGAAAGGTGTGAGGTCCTCCTCGTGGCCGATGTTTAGCCATACATCTGGCATAATTTGTAATAGAGTGCTTCTCTCCGTGGGGTCCACGGTTATTAATTTACTGAGGATTTGCAGTTGGATTGTTATATAATGCGGCACTGTATACTTCCCTTTCATTATCTTTATCGCCAGCTCACTCATGTCCTTACCCTGAAAAGGGGTGGTGCCAGTCACTATCTTATACAACAGCACCCCAAGACTCCAGATATCTACTGAAGGACCATGATATGCTTCCCCCTGGAAGAGCTCTGGGGCCGCATAAAAGGGGCTGCCACAGAACGTATTCAGTTTAGTGCCATCGAACAGCGCACTGATCCCAAAATCCATTAGTTTTACATTCATGTCTGTGCTGAAAACCACGTTCTCTGGTTTTATGTCCCTGTGGATGACCCCCTTCTCATGGCAGTAGTGTACCGCCGACACTGTCGGAAGGTGCCTCGGGCCTCGCCCTCCGTCATGCGCCCATGGGTGTCTATGTAATCCAACAGGTCCCCTCCACTTACATGTTCCATCACGATAAATAAATAGTCTTTGGTGTTAATTGCTTCAAATAATTGCATGATGTTTGAGTGGCGTAACCTTGCCATGCAGTGGACTTCCTGCATGATAGGTCTCTGGTGTCTGATGAGGCCTCTCGGCCTCTGGATGACTTTTACCGCCACCTGGGTGTCGGTGGGAAGGTGCCGGCCTAGCTTCACCTTGGCCTAGCTGCCCTTGCCGATGGTGTACAGGAGCTCATAATGGTCAAGATGAGGCTCCTTGTAAGCAAAAGAGGTGGCTGCAGGTTTTTGAGACATTGTGACCTGTTAACTATACTAACAGATAATACTGACTATGCTAACTAACAAAAATGGCTACTAATTATGCTAACTAAATATACTAACTATATCAACAATTAACTATACTAACTGTATTAACAATGCTAACGAACTGTACTAACAATGCTAACGAAAAAACTAACTAAAAAAAAATTGAAGAGGCCTGCTGAGTGGCTCAGTTGGATAAAGAGCTTTCTCAAGAGTGCGAGCTCTGAGCAATATGGTCGCTGGTTCAATTTCCGGCCCGAGCTAAGCTGCCAACAGGTGGCAGGATGGCTCAGCTAAAAAAATTTTTTTAAAAAAGAGAGAGAACAAAAGAAAAATGGGGAAATGGAGCAAAGGAAAACAAAAAAATAAAAAAAACGAGAAAAATAAACAAGAGTGAAAAGAAAAAATAAAATGGGGAAAAAAGGAGAAAACTAGCTAAGACGTCCAAGTCTTAATATGTATATTAGAATGTTATTCCAGGGGTAGGGGTGGTAAGGGTGGTGGATAACGTTGCATTTTGAAAAGCCCCTAAGATAAGATATGTTTCCATTCCCTCAGCCAAGAAACTTGCTAAGGTGCCCTCTCTGTGAGTGTCTGCTGCTACTGAGAGGAAAATCAACAACACTGCCTAATCCTCTGTGGGGCTCAACCAGAACAGAGACGGCAGCTCCGCCTGAGCCACCAGGCTGGCTGCTGTGCTGCAGTGATCCCTTACTGCTGGGTGCCCCCAGAATCAGGGTTTATAAAGACATGCCTTTTGATTTCTCGTGGCATAAACCAAACCCCCAGAGAGAATGTTAGGCCCGGAGCCAATGCAGGTGACTTCTCCCTGCGAGTTTAGCAAAAGCAGCACTAGTAAAACATATCCAGCTGGTTTCTGCTGGCTCTTTTGTTAATTAGCACCCGGAATTTAAAAGGCAAAAATCAGGTAATACCCAAGCCCCAGCGTAATAAGGCCTGCTTTCCTGCGGGCAGCTGAGGGCACAGGCAATGCTGGGGAAGGCAGCAGGGGCTGCAGGATAGCGATGCCAGGGCATCAAAGAGCCCCACAGAACCAGCCCTGGCCCCACAGGCCAGCCCGCCCTCTGCCAACCACTAGGGCCCAGGAAGCAGCCAGTGACCAGGAATTGGGAGCTGCCCCCAGGAAAGGTGTGATCCTGCTGCCCCTGCAACCCATCCCAGTGCTCCCAACTTGTTTCCATCCCCCCAAATTGTACTAAGTCACCCCCTCCTTTGCCCTCAGTGGTTACCTCTGGGGTTCTCACCCAAGGAACATGAACCCCTAGGGATTCAGGCATTGAATTTAGGGACTGCATCTACTTGATGGAAAAAAATTATATGCTTATTTTCTCTAACTTCTCATTCAAATTTACATTTTCTTCCATTATTAACGTAAGCAACTAACCACAACAGGATCCACAGTGTGACTCTGTCACCAACAGAAATCACAGGTATTTTTCTGTCATGCTATTGATGTCACAATATCTCAAAATATCACTTCTGCTCTCATTCTTCAAAATTAAGGTGGTTATTAGACCTGCTGCTTTTGTATTATGACTGTGTTAATAAAGACGCATATATTACTATACCACACATTCATTTTCAACGTTTTGACAACTGGACTTCAATATAACTGGTTTTCCTTGTAACCCTCTGTATCTTCTCTCACGCATTTAAAACATCATGCTGAGAAGGGTGCAAAGGTCTCACTGATGCCCACGCAGTCCATGGCACAGACAAGGACAGGATTCCTGTGCTAGAACGCAATGCCACTTCTGGATGGGGCCGTGCTGCCAAGGACCAGGCTGCTTCCTCACCCTCGGCCTCCAGCTCAGGCCTGGCACCATGCCCACTGGCTGTCAGCGAGGCCAGCCCACTCACCTTGGCTGGAGGAACCTCTTGGCAGCTGGTTAACGTCTCCCACCCTGCCTTCCTCCCTCCAGAGGAGTGTCAGGGAGTCTAAGCCACACAGGGACCAAGAGAGGGCTATGTGGAGTCAGGACCAGGCCTAGGAAGAGCCAGGGAGGGCAAAGGGGCACTCAGTGGCCAGCCTGCCTGCCACAGGCTCACCCCTAGGGTTGGCCCGATGCCTCTTCTCCAGGAGCACAAGGTTCATATCAGAGACGGGCTTTCATCCAAAACCTGACTCCTCCAGGTACTTTCTCTACAGAAGAATGCTGACTTCAGAGTGACCTACGACCCAACAGGTACACACCTAGGGCAGCTCATCTGCTTCTTCTCACTGGGCAAAGGCTCTCTGGGTAGCTGCTCCCTGGAGAAATGCAGTTAAAGAATTAAAGATATTTATTCATCCTACTCGGAATTCTGTCCCTCTCCCACCCACAACTCCTTTCCTCAATTACTGAGAGCCTCCCAGAAAACAGAATGGCATGTTGGACTAATTTAGAGTAAATCCTCCTTTGTCCTAATTTGGCATCATGTCACTCAGCACCAATCACAGGGCGGCCACAGGGCACCAATCTGGAGATACAAATTGGACCGGTCCCTCAACTCCAAGGATTCCAGCAGAGGCATGAAGGGCAGTAAGCCCTCACCCAACCACGATGGGCAGGCGCGCAGATGTAGCAAAACATCCTGCCAGCGGGAAAAACTGGGACTCTCTGGAGCTCTGAGCAGGGAGCTTTTACTCAAGATCAGGAGGGAGGGGGTTCGGGAAAGGCTTCTAGGACACGAACCATCTGAGCTGGGCCTGCAAGTATGTGAACAATTATGTCGGAGGTAGAGGGCACTACAGGGCCAGCAGGTGAGTGGGCAAAGGGAAGGGGAGAAAGGAAAAAGCCATGTGGGGGAGCAGGTGCAGGCAGGTGTGGCTGCAGCAGAGAAGGCTCAGCTCTGTCCATGGAAAGCTCAAGGCATGGCTAAAGGAGAACGCAGGGCTCCCTCCCATCAAGTGATGTGGGATGGGGGTGAGTGGGGGGTCACCTCAGGAAGACCCTCTGGGAGCTGTGGGACCCCCTGTTTCAGACTTGAAGTCCCTGCCCAGACTGGCAGGACAGAGCAGGATAAACACTGACACATTCCCCAGGGGAGCAATTCGAGCTTCTAGTTGAATCTGAGATACTAGCTTAGGACTTGCACTGCTCCCGAAATCACCTGGAGCACACCCCAGTCACCCGGGACTCTCACAGCCTC
Organism: Hipposideros armiger; assembly: GCF_001890085.2. Classification (NCBI taxonomy): domain Eukaryota; kingdom Metazoa; phylum Chordata; class Mammalia; order Chiroptera; family Hipposideridae; genus Hipposideros; species Hipposideros armiger. The sequence goes on from NW_017731701.1 coordinate 756,396, forward strand.
CTGAAGGGAACAGTATGGCCCAAGCTCTAGTAGAACTCCTGTGGCCATGACTATGGCACAGTGTCCCATTATGCCTGACACGCTGATCTGTCTTGTGTGTGCACTGGGTAGTGAGCTTTGCTTACACACTCAAAACTTCCTCCCCTTAAGGGAGATGCTGGGACTGGACCTCAGGCTCAAAGTGTCCAGCAGGGCAGCCTGATACCAGCCTGGGATGGCACTTGCCAAGGAGGCGTTATCGGGCTCTGGAATCTCCCTGCACCTGTCAGGTCTCCCTTCCAAAAACACATCTCTAGAAGACCTCTGTCACTGTATCACCATCCTTGCCCACACCACCCCATGTAAGAACCCTCCTTCCAGGATTCAGCCAGTTCCTGGCTCATTCAGTCACCAGCTTGGCTCCTCTGCATCTTCAGGAGAGCAACAAAGCTCAGACCAGCATGGAGCCCTGAACCCAAATGCAGCGTCTGAACTCTGTGTGACCAACTGGCCAGCTCAGATATAAGGGTAACTAACAGACCCACATCCAAACACTGGCCTACACCTACTGCTTACTCTGCTCTTTAAGACAGGGTCACAGGCTAGGTTCAAGGATTTGACCTTGGGTTCCTTGACACTCATCTGGGACTTTGCACACAGTTCTCTGTGTGAGGGGTGCTCAAGGACTAGCACAAATGTGCTACCCACACTCTCCCCTGAGCTCAGAACCCATGCCCTTCCATGGCACACACCAAGACTAGAGTCAGGCAGATAAATGAGAGTCCCATGTGTCCATCTGCCCCAGTGGCCCATGAACACCTAAGGGTAGGCCCAGTACTGTTCCTGGAATACAGCAGATGCCCACTAAATGTTTGATTTGTATGCCCTAAGCTATCCCAACCTGGAGGGCCAATGGAGCAGGCAACTTTCTGTTGCCATCTCCCCACCTCCCAAAGATAAAGGTGCAATCAGACCACCAGTTCCCCCATTCTGATCCCAATTCCCAGCCTCGCATCTGGGACAGTGCTCCCTCTCTACCACTACCCCTCCTAGCCCCAGCACCACCAGGCCCACACACTGTTCCCAGTATTGGACCTCCCCCAGACCTCACAGACAGCCCAAGGGGGCAATCATCTAAAAAGCAGATCTGAACAAAGATTAAAACCCTTGGAGGGCTCCAGCCTCTCAAGACAAAGTGTGGAAAAGCCATCTGGGGCACCATACCCTCCAGCACAGGAAGGCACCTCCCTATACCCTGTCCCCAGAACACTCTGAACTCTCAACATTTATCTCTCAACCTTTGCTCAAAGGTTCCCTCATCTGGGACACTCTCCAATGCTTCAGTGAGCCCATCTGTCCATACTTTCTCCCACTAGGACCACTCGCCCATTCTTTCATGCAGCAGAATTATGAAGCGCCTACTGTGTGCAAAGCACTGTACTAGTGAGACCCAGCAGTGAACCAGTGGAAGGCCCTGACCCTACATTCCGAATGCAAAGACAAGAAACAAGTAAAAATAAATGTACTATATAGTTTATCAGGTAGTGACAGGGGCTACAAAAAGTACAATAGGTGCTTAGGGAAGGCTTCTCTGAGGAGGTGACATTTGGACCCAGAAGTAAGTGGGCAACTGACCCGCTGGAGGCGGGGATTCCAAGCCCATCTCAAACTACTGCCTCCTCACTGGAGCACTCAGAGTCCTGGCACCATGGCAACGCCGCCTTCCCAACTGAGGGTTGTGGCTGTGAACGCGCATGTCCATCTGAGCCCCCACCTCGGCCACACAGTGGGGACGCCGCACCAAGAGGGTGGGAGGCTCAGTGGGTAGCGGGGAGGTGAGCTGCAGGCACAGTGCGGACCCTGACTCGCAGCGCGCAGCTAGCTGCCCTGAATGAAGAAGCGCGCTGCCCACAGTCACCCAGCGTGACTGGCGGGGGTTGTCACCCGCTGTCCTGACAGGAGGCCCAGGACCCCTTTCCGCGCCGCCGGGGCGAGAGCCAGGGACTGGAGCAACACTCACCAGGTGGCCGCCGCCGTGTTTGCCCGGCTCCAGCGTCACGTGAAGTCTGAATTATTTTTCATTTGAATTTATCACTAACTCTTCGCATGTGACTAAACAAATGTGGAGGGAAAAAAATAAACTATTTATATGCCATATTCTTTCTTCTTTTCCAATAAACAAATAATCAGGGCAAGACACAGATCATTGACTCATACTAATGCAAATAATGTAATTCTCATTAGTGGCTCAAAGAATTTCAAACTATAGCACAAAATAGTCACAAAATATTCACATTATAAAATTTGGCTCATCATGTAGGAATACTAATAACTTTAAATAAGATAGTGTATTAAAGATGACATCTAGAATACAATCTAAATATGAGTTTCTGTAACAATATATAAATTTAAGGTATATTCTTGAACCTTACATTAGTACATATGAATATTTTACCATGTCAGGCTTGAGGATTAGAAAGTACTTCCTGGGCCGGCCGAGTGGCACATTGGTTAAGAGCTGGCTTGGGACGCCAGAGGGCCCTGGTTCAGGCCCCATATATGAGGGCCAGTGACACTGCCCTCTACAGCTAAGATGCTGAACAACAGCTCAACCTTGAGCTGGGCTGCCGAGAGTCGCCTGTGAGGGCGTAGGCTGCAGCCCCTGTGGCAGTGGGTTGCCATGGACTACCGTGTGTAGCCAGCAGCCAGCGTGAGCGGCCAGCAGCCGCAGTGAGTGGCCATCCAGAAGCCGGCAACTGATCTGCCTCTCCCGGGAATGGCACCTCCTTAAGTCTTTCTTCTATACACAGTCAAGGTTTTATCACAAAGCCTTGACATTCACTTTCATTTAATTATCTCCCATTCTCTTTTCAACTCACTTGAAATCGAATTCCACCCCTACTGGGCCACTAAAATTACTGTTAGTAATGTCACCAATGGTTAAACCCAATGGAAAAATGTTTTTAAATGTATGTGTATCTTTTATTCTAATTCATTAATTTTACCTCTTAAAAATTTCAAATAATAAAATTATATGATTATCATGCAGCTAATTATTATTTGTTTCGGGGAAAATGCAGCTCTCCATTTCTTTCTAGCTTGAAGTCTTGCCAAATTGTTTAAAACTGGTTTTAAGAGATACTATTACCTATGCAATGCTAAACAGCAAGAAGGCATATACAGGAACAGAAATGCTTCTGATAACAGACAGTCTCACACATTGAGGCATCATCAATACAATAATGAAATAGCTCCAGCAGACTCTGTCTCCTATACCATATCTTAGCGTTTTGCCCAATTGGTATGTTAGACACTAACTCCAATAGCGACAGACTGTCCAATACTCGCTACTTCCTTTTATAGTTACTGACTTTAAAAACTTCACAAAGTGAGCAGTTTCTTGGTGGTTTTTTAGGTTAGCATTTATCTGCAGTAAAATTTGACTTTATATGAGTTTTAATGAATTTTACGTGGGTATTTTAGCGATGAGATAAAAAGTTATTTTTAAATGATTACAGAAGTTAATTGTCTTATAGAGTTGCAATTTCTTTGATTTTTATTCATATCAAAGTGAAGCATGAGAAAGTGACCAACCTCTGAGCATGAGTCACCATCCTTGGTCGTTTATAAGCTTCAAGCTGTTTTCTGGCTGCTGGGAAAATCACTTAAAAATGACTATGCCTACCTCATAACAAATGTCTGGCTTCCCAAAGATAGACATGTTAGAGATAGCTGTCTATTAAAAAAAAAAAAGTAATAATACTTTCAATTGTCCAAGAGCCTATTTTCACCTTTTAGGCCTATTCTGACTCGTAAGTCTCTCCTTCCTCCTGCTGTTTCTATACAGGTCAATAGACACATCTTTATATGGGGCGTGAGACTCCATGAAATTGTAATGTAAACATGACATTAATGCCATGTTATAATGAACAAAAAATATTTGATGTAATATTGATGATTTATTATATTATTCATACTTGTCATTCAGTTTTCATGTAACATGAAGAATCCTTTTAAGCTGCCTCTCTCTTTAGACTCTGGCAGCATATACAATAATGATATAAATGATCATCATAGTATTAATGATGATTAGTATTAGGATCAGTTATGAGGATTATATTTTAATATGAAAATTAAAATAATAAAATTGCTAGTAATTATTAAATATTGAGCACTTAATAAGTGCCAGGTACTATTCTATGCACTTTACATACAGTATCTCATTATCTCATTTAATCTGGGGCCTAAGTATAATATATGCTTACTAATATTCCCATTTTCAGATAAGGAAATGGACGTAGAGAGATAACGCACATTGCCTCAGATCACAGGGGTGGTAAATGACAGAGCAGGATTTGACCTGACACAGGTTCTTTCTGGAGCTTTCACTCTTAAAGAACATCCAATGAAAATTAGAATTTCTGGGAACCATGTCATGTCATGTCATGTCATGTCAAGTAGCTCACATGAAAAAAGGTCTATATGACACCATTTAAATGCAGTGTTATATGTTCGATAATATTTGCAGACACTGAGAGGAGGGAAAGAATAATGTTTCTAAGGGGAACAGGAATGGAACAGTTTAATGAAGGTGGAGAGACGTCTTAGTTGGCCTGTGAAGAATAAAAAGGAATTTTTTTAGGACAAAGTGAAGAAGGTTATTCCAAGAAAAGGGGAGAGCATTGAAAAAAGCACAGAAGTAAAAGAGGACGTAGCACTTTCAGAAACCTCAAAATTTCCAGAACACAAACTTCTCAGAGAAGAAAAATGGGATAGTGGGCAAGATTATAGAGGGTTTTATATGCAGTTCAAAGGATGTTGTGCTTTTGTAAAGGTACAATTGTTGGTGCAGGGTTTTGAAAATGAAAGTGATATGAAATAACTTGCCCTTTAGGAAAATCATTCTGATAGGAAGTTTGAGGATTGACTGGAAGGATGTTAAGAGAAGTCACAGGGAGATCAGTTAGGAAACACTTCCAATAATTTAGGCAAAAAAAAAAAATGATGATGATGAAATAATATGGTGATGTCAGAGATGGAAAAGAAAGGATCAGTTCAAGAAATGAGAGGTAGAATAAACTAATTGGGTCTGAGGATGGGGTAAGAGAGAAGAAAGAGTCAAAATGACTCAAAATATTCTGCTTAATGAAGAAAAGCAAAGACTTAATGGTGAGAACTAGGGAGGTTGCCAAGATGGAGAAGAAAGATAAAACATTCTCTGAAGCTCTGAAATGGAGCTGTGGAACCAAGACGCATGAATTACTGGGAGTCTGATTTGGATCAATATAAAAACTAACTTAATGAATCCCTACCTCTTAATATTACTCTTCAAGACCCTCCTTCCTTGATCCACTTATGTCAGTTTGAATCTCAAAGATAGATGAAAGACAGATAGATGGATATGACTTTATATTCTTTCCATTTCATTTATTTATTCAATAAATATTGATTAAACACTATAATTTAGGTATTGTGTGACATGCTGGATATAAAAGGACAATCAGAATATTTGCATTCTTATACATTTCAAAGTAGAGTCGAGGAACTGGATATTAAACAAACATATAGCTTCTTTGAAGAAGGAGAAATGGGCACACTGAGACTGTGTAACTGGAAGCATGTAGTTTTTACAGAGGAGTTCGGGAAAACCTGCCTGAAGAAATAACATTCAAATTGAAACCTGAATGTTCATTGCGCTAACTACTTAGGAAGGTGAAAAATGCAGGACAGGGCTATTGCAAATAGACTGTGTGCAAAAGCCCTGAGGCAAAGAGGACATTGCCTGGTCCAGAGTTTGAAAAGCACACAAGGTTTGGCTGAATCTCTTCCACTAGATTGTGGCTTCTTTCCACAGAACTATGTCTTCCTCAACTTTAGGTCTTGCCACCCTAGCTATCTATCTGGGGTGGGAGCGCAGAGGAAGAAAATCATGTTTTGAGTAAAGGAAGGAAAAGGGGATTGCTAGACATAAAGTAGGTCAATTTCACATTTTTGGTTAGGCCCAACACTTATTCCAACTATAGAGGTAAGAAGTCCTTACACCCTTCTCTCAAATCAGGGTCAGTATTTCAAACTAATATATTTATGACCAATCATTTCAGTAGGTTATTATCAGTACATTTCAATAGTAATGGAATAGAATATAAGAGAACATGAAGTTGTAGTACACATAGTAAGGATATTGATTTGTTTTAGTTTTTGTCTCAGTATGTTTTACCGACACACAGATGCACAATCATATATTCAGGTATGTATGTATTAGTTTGCAATACAAAAATGCTTTTATTATATGGATCATGATTAAACATTGCAAAGCCACTGAACTGGGGTATAAATTACTTTCCAGTATATGGGGTGATGGAATAACTTCATTAAAAAGTGTGTGCTTAAATATCTCATCACAACCCATTAAAAAAAATGTCTAGGTGAAGGAAGAGCATAATATATAATAAAAAGATCATGGTGGATAATTTTTCATGATATATTTTGGCTCCCCTCCAGCACTGGAGCCATTTAGAATTGCTACAACCAAGTTTACTCATAAGCCATTACCTATGGCATCTCAACTAGGTTTCCTTGGACGTTTTTGCTGGGTCTGCTTAATGCAAAGAGGTACTTCCAGAAATGTTCTTGGGCCAGCCGAGTGGCTCAGTTGGTTAAGAGCTCACTCAAGAGTTTGAGCTCTGAGCAACAGCGGTTCGATTCCCAGCCCGAGCTGAGCAGCTGCTGAGCAGCTGCTGAGCTGCCAACAGGTGGCAGGATGGCTCAGCTTAAAAGAAAACAAAAAACGTGGTCCAGAAATGTTCTAGAACAACCTACTCTGTTTCTCAAGGTAATCATTTTGGTGCCTGAACAAAAGTGAAGAGTAAGCTATTTGGAATTTTCCCAAGTAATAAAATATAAAACCCTGAATTTAATTTGTAATAAAGTATGTGAACTAGAACATGCTGCCAAATATATCTTTGTTTCTCCACCATAAAAGGAGAAACAACACAAATCTATTATGATTTTTAATAATTCTATGGAGATTACATTTTATTCAGGAATGGAAATCCAATATAAAACAAATAAAATAATAGTATTAATAAATTCTAGTTTATGGGTCTCTGATCAGAGTTATACAGAGCTCAAGGTGACATTTATTTACTTCATATTTTAGTGAGCAGTTTTGATTTATTATGTCAGACACAATTGAAAACATGCTTCCATAAAGTACTGTAAAATAATTCCACATAAAGGTGAGGTAACCTCTCATAGCTTCACTATAAAGGTACTTATTGAATCAAATATTCTTGAAGTAATTTTAGTTTCTAACATGCGTAAAAACACTTAATTATTAGCATACCAAAGTCACAGTTTTTGCATTTCAGATAAGCATTTTTGAATTAGATCATCTTGAAAGGAACTTCTGGATTCACAATTTTACTACTTTGGCCATAGATATAAACTACATGAATGGTTTTTTAAACTAGTAAGGTTTAGAGATGCTAAGTAATTTGCCCTTAGTTACTAAATATAGAAAAGAGACTACAGACAATGTTCTTGTGTACAGTTTTCCAGATTCAAACTAGTGGCTTTAAGTAGAAAATCAAATGGAATTCCAAAGACTTGCCCTACAAACTTTTAAAAGATAATAATCTCTAAACAAATAAATAACACTTTGGAATATAAAAACATGTCGAAGTCTCTACATTCTCTAGTAAAAATATCCTTTGGCCTCTTTCCTGTTTCATATTACACTAACATATAATATACAAACATTTTAACAATATTTAAGAAGGGGTGATTAGGGAATATGTAAATGAGGCAGTAAGAGGATTTGGAGCAATCTCACTTCAAACAACATTAAGTGCATTAGGCCTGATGGGAGCCTAAAAGACCCTTGAACCAGCATACACATATAACATAAAGGGCTTTTAGTAAAATATTATTAACTTAGAGTGTTAGGCTGGTTTCAATGGTATAATGGACCTTTCAGTATTTTATTTGTGTCATTGAAACTTGTTTTTATCCCCCTAAATTTTAATCACCATTAATAAATAAGATTTTAAGTCTCAGATGTTTCTTTGTCCAAAGGATAACATTGCTGGTGCCAGAACTTTACTAAAAATCATAAAATACACATATTTGAGGATATAATCTTAGAAAATTGGAGTGTTTTACTTTTCTGGAAGCAGATTAAAAATGGTAGTTTATCTGGTAAATTTAAAAGCAGACTAGGGAATAGTTTAAAATTTAGAGAAAGCATTTTCTAGGAAAAAATGTTGCTTTGAGTAGAATTAATGTATTCAGAGCTGGAAATAAGTTTTAAAGACAGAGGAGAAAGAAACTACCTAATTTATAAAGCTTGTGATAGTGAGCTTTTTTGTATGGCATCTATAATTTCAGTAATATAAACTATAAATTATTTTAAAACACAGAGGAAGAGACTAACTGGTTATAAAGTAGCTGAGAGGGTCTAGAAATTGCTTTTCTTTTTAATAGAGAACTAATTGCCTATCATATCATGGACTTGTAGATGATATTTTACAACTAACCTTGAGATTTTGTGGTTTCAATTATATTCTCTATATAACCTCAGGTATGTCAATAGTCTTCTTTGTTGATTTGATCAACTGTAAAGTAGAAATAGTATTACTAAGATATATTATGTATAAATATCTGTTAAATGCATACTTTAAACACTGAGTGTGGAAGATCAATATGTCATTTTGGTAAAAAAAACCAATGCTAGTTAAAGTCTTTTATCTTAATATATTTATCTATCTTTCTTCCAGACATATAAATATTTCTCATATTTATGTCTTTATTTTCCAAATAAACAGAAGAACTTTTTTCTGCGCTAAAAAAAAATAAGTTAAAAATACTAGTTTACAAAAGGCTCTTCAGAATCACATCTTCAAATATAATTAATCTGTTTGTCCTTGATTAAATGTTACTATTTTTCTTTTAGTAAAAGCACATCATTAATTTTTAAAACTGTGTAATAATAGTGACCCTTTGGGTATGGCATCCATAATTTCAACAATATGAATTGTAAATTACTTTAAAGCACATAGGAACAGATTATCATAAAATAGCTGAGGAGAGACAGAAATTTTTCATGTCTTTATTTCTTGATAATGATAACTTATTTGTGACTGCATTGGTCAAAGGTACATCATTTCAATTGAGATCGCTTTTTATTCCACAGTTCAATTTTGTGTTCATCTGTCATGGCTATACCAACGGACAAAAATAGTATGGTTTTCTGCTATAAAGGATGGTAATACTTCCCCTTTCTCTGTGTACTCACTGGCATCTTTCTCTCCTTTGCTCAAGCTGTCAAGTTGAGGTCTGCACACTTCATTTAGTTTAGATGACCAATTAATTTTATAAACTTGTGCAAAAGTTTAAAGTATAAGTTGCTTTTGGTAGGATTGCTGGGGTTACAAGTGACAGAAAGATAGCTGTATTCTTTGTAATAAAAGGCTACCCAAGGAAGGAGTCAGTAGAAAATTACACTCAGTTCATGGCTCATTATCACATTTGATGCATGCAAAGGCTCTCGTCATGTTTTTAGTTATTTATTACACTTTTTCCCATGGTCCACTTTCATGCACTTCCCTTCACCCTGAATGCAAATACCTCAACTTATTTAACGTGTATTGCCACTTTAATAAAACCTGAACTTTTATTTTATTTTATTATTATTTTTTAAGATTTTTATTGGGAAATTGGGGGAAGGGGAACAGACAAGTTGCTGTCCTTTTGTTCTTCAGTCTAGTTGTGGAGGACGTTGCTTCACTGGCCCAAGTTGGCACCATCATTGCGCCATTCCCGGGCGAGGCAGATCAGTCGCCGGCTTCTGGATGGCCACTCACTGCAGCTTGAGGGCCGCTCACACTGGCTGCTGGCTGCACACAGTAGCCCATGGCAATCTAGTGCAGCAGGGGCTGCAGCCTACACTTTCGCCTGTGACTCAGGGCAGCCCAGCTCCAGTTTGAGCTGTTGTTCAGCATCTTAGCTCTGGAGGGCAGTGTCACTGGCCCTCATATGTGGGATCCGAACCAGGGCCCTCTGGCGTCCCAAGCCAGCTCTTAACCAATGCACCACTCGGCCGGCCCCTAAAACCTGAACTTTTAATTTATGTAAATGATGTTATATAATGTGTACCAATCTGTTTCTTAGCTTATATTCTTAGCATTATACCTTTAATATCCTTCCTTGTTATATATGGAGAGAGTAAGCTTTTACCAGGCATAGAAATATGTGTTTCAGTCCTAGTCCTGCTATTAACTCACTTTGTTACTTGAGTAAGTAGGTCATCTATATTCTTTGTGTCTAAGTTTTCTTGTTTAAAAAAATGAGGAGATTGAATTAGAATTTCTCAAATATTTTAGAAATAAACTATATCCAAAGGAAAAAAAAAACCATGTACTTTAGGAGTTGCTGAATTGATTAATCCTACAGATACATTGTGATGGAAACATTGCGAGAAGTATAAATAACCCTGCTATTTTATAAAGTCAGAGAACTATAAGGCATTAAAGAGGATCAAAGGAAACAAGAATACTTGGCAGCAACTGGCATTAGATCTTAGACTGGGTAATGACATCCAAAAGGGTTGACTTGATGACATAGCCATCAGTAACTCAGCTAAAGCTAAAGGGTACGTGCTAGTCAGGTTCTCCAGAGAAACAGAACCAATAGGATATATAGAGATACATAAGAGAAGATTTATTCTTAGAATTAGAGGCTGAGATGTCCAATATGCCATCTGAGCTGGAGAGCCCGGAAAGCCAATGGTGTAATTCCTTCTGAGGATGAAGGCCTGAGGAACCAGGAAGTCCAATGTCAGGACAGAAGATAGATGTCTCAACTCACAACAAGAGAGACAATTTGCCCTTCCTCTCCTTTTTGTTTTATCCAGCCCTCATGGATTGGATTCTTGCCTACGTCAGTGAGAGTGGATCTTCCTTACTCAGTCTACTGACTCAGATGCTAATCTCTTTGAGAAACACCCTCACAGATACACCCAAAAATAATGTTTTAGCTATCTGGGCATCCCTTTGTCCAGTCAAGTGGACACAAAAAATTAACAATCATAGTGTGCACTGTGAAATGCAGATCCCTGGGATATGAAATGAGCTGTAACATGCCTTCCAACTGGAAAGCAGAGCCTACAACAGCAGAAATGATAGGTCTTTGAAGGTGGGTCAGGAGGGTTTTCTTGAAAATCAAGTGTGCAAGTATATAGATGTGGGGAAGCTTTGTAATCCAGTGAAGGCACATTCAGTGTGAATTTGGAATTAGAAAAAAATCATATATACTTGAAGACTAAGTTTCACATAACATCCTGGAAAAGAAACAATGTACCAGTGATTGTAGTAAGAGGAAAGGGTTTATAAAGATGACCTGAAATTCTTAGAGTCTTCATGCAGATATGCATGCATGTATAGCTTCATATTTAGCCTTTGGAGCTAACTTAACACCTCAGCATAACTTTATGCTAAACGTTGTCCCTTATTAGAGAAATAAATCCCATGAATATCAAACAAGAGGGACTCCTTTTCACCAAATTTTTCAGAGAAATAAATGTAATAAATCTATTCATTAAAATGTTTCAGATTATTTTTATCTCTAAAATATTATTATTCACTGAATTTTACCTTACTTTTTTGCACTTAAAATGTTATATTTAGGGGCGGCTGGTTAGCTCAGTTGGTTAGAGCACAGTGCTCATAACACCAAGGTTCCCGGTTCGATCCCCACAAGAGCCACTGAGATGCGCCCTCCACAACTAGATTGAAACAACTACTTGACTTGGAGCTGATGGATCCTGGAAAAACACACTATTCCCCAATTAAAAATATATATATATATATATATATATATATATGGTGTTACATGTACATTGGATCACAGATACTTCTGGCTTTTGTTAAAGGACAGTACCCTAAAATTACAACCATCTTAAGGGATGGAGATACTTTTTAAGATTTGTTTAAAAATGAGAGGTGGTAGACTTTAATTAAAATTTAAATTCCCGTTGAGTATGCAACATTTATACTACTTATTTGTTACATTCTGTAAAATGTCTGAGTCTGGTGATAAAAATTCCTGCCAAAAAGACTGTTATTTCCTGGGAATGGTTCCTTATGTTTAAAGTAAATGAATTTAGAATAGTTTCCAGAACAGTCATCATCTAAGCAAGGAACTCTGAGTACTTAAATTGAAAACCACAGCCAGTGACTGTCGACACAGCTAAGAGTAAAATATAAGGATTTGGGTCTAAATAAGCCACATTGGCTGTTTACACATGGTAATGACTCAATTCTATGTTTTAATAGACCTATATTAACATTTCCTAACAGAGAATGACTGAGTTGTATATGTCAATATTTATTTAAATAATTATCTCTGGGTCAGCTCTTTTGAAATAGAATGTCGTTGTTATATTTAAATTTAATAATCATTTTTTTCATTTTTAAAATTGGACATTGTGTTAGATTCTTGGGATTCAAAGGTAAATGACAAGAAGCCCTCTCCATTTATTCCTTGGCTTTGATTTATTTCCTTCCCACCACCTCACTCACATTCCCCAAGTACAACCCCCTATTTTCTCTAGCCTGAACTACTAATGAAATGTTCTGATTTTAATAAAGCCACTCTCAATACGTCCCCTTAAATCATTTTATACTACAAAGTGATCTTTTATAATACCAATTTGATTGTGCCCTGTCTAGTTTCCAATTTTAATGGTTTCTCATTGTCCTTAGGATAAAGACCTAAGCCTCTAACATGGCCAACACAATCCTGCATGACAACTGCCCCTGGCTATATCTCTAGCCTTGGCTTTGGCCTCTGTTTTTTTGTCTGTAGTCTAACACATTGGACTGTTCTATTTTAATCCTTTAAACATGCTATGTTCCTTCATATCTCAAAGCCACACATGCTCTTCCCTCTGCCTAATACATTAACACCAATATCCCCCTCACCATTTAATTCCATTTTTGCTGTGGATCTTAGCCCAAATAGCACTCTTTTAGGGAAGATTTCCTCCTTCAGCATGACAGTTCCCCATTTCACATTTGCACAGCACCCTGTACATTTCCTTCAAAGAAAATATCATTATGTATAATAACCATTCACTACGTCATTTGATTTATATGTTTCCCTCACTAGACTGTAAGTTTCCATGAAAAATCTTTGATTGTTTTTGCACTGTTGTTTCTTTGATACCTTGCAGAGTGCCTACCACCCTAAATGCAATGGAAGGAAGGCAAGAAGGAAGGGAGGGAGGGAGGAAGAGAAAGAGTCATCTCACTTGCCCAGAATTTATTGTTTTGCTTTGTTTTATTTTGTTTTGTTTCTGCTGTTAGGGTAGATGCTGAAGCATGGATATGTTTACTTTAAGTGGCTCAGTTGCTTCTGGACAATCAGAATATATTGGGTCGTCAGAAAAGTCATGATGTATTTTGTCTATGTTTTTCAAAGGTCATTTATTTATATAAAGAATAAAGATCAATCAATGATAGATTGCCAGTTTTGTTCAATAACATTTTGCCATCCTTCAGTGAGCTTCATAATTCCTCATTCATAGAAGGACCCGTCTTTATTTGCGAAAAACTGAACAAAGTGCTGATTTACAGCCTCATCTGAATTGAACGTAGTTCCACGCAAGAAGTTTTGAAGAGAGTGAAACTAGTGGAAGTCTGAAGGCACAAGGCCAAGCGAGTATGGTGGGTGTGGCAACACATCCCATCCAAGCTCCAAAAATTTCTGACAGGTGATCAAACTTGTGTGTGGTCTCGTATTGTCGCGATGGAACACAACTCCTTTACAATTAACAAGCTCTGGATATTTCTGGATGATGGATTCATTCAAACTGTCCAGTTGCCAACAGTGTACATTCGAATTGATTGTTTGGTTCCTTGGTAGGAGCGCAAAAAACATGACACTTTTAAAATCCCACCACACTGAGAGCATAACCCTCCTCTGATGAATGTCTGATTTTGATGTCATTTGAGGCAAATCATCATGTTAGGACCAAGACCATTTGCATACCACATTGTTGTAAACAATCCGCTTCTCATCGCCAGTTATCAGTCGCTTCAAAAAAAGATCGTTTTCCTCACGTTGAATGAACATATTGCAGATGTTTATATGCGCCATCAAATGAACTTCTTTGAGTTTATGCGGAACCCAAATATCGAGCTTGCTTATGTATCCCAGCTTCTTCAGGTGGTTGTGAACACTTGAATGATGGATGTTCAATGTTTCTGCAATCTCTTGTGTCGTGTAACGTGGGTTTGACTTGATCAATACATTTATTTTGTCGTCATCAACCTCGGTGGGCCTCCCTAACCAAGGCGTGTCATTGAGATCAAAATCACCAGCACGGAATTTCATGAATCATCATTGGCACTGACGTTCTCGTAGAGCATTGTCACTGTAAACTTTATGCAACTCTTCACAAGCTTGACGTGCGTTCTTCCCTTTATGAAAGTAAAACAGTAAAATATGGTGAAAATGCACAGTTTGGTCTCCCATCTTCAACTTGTAAAATCTCCAAAACTCAACCAAATCGTTCAATTTTTTTTAAGAACGAAGCTAGAACTGTCAGCTGTCAAATGACATAGCAATAACATAGATGCAAGTAACTCTAGTACTTCCAAAAATGAACAAGTGCCATCTGTTGCAAACATGTATCATGACTTTTCCGACGACCCAGTATACCCAATATTATTCAAAAGAACTAATTTTCTTGGCTTCTTATTTTCTCATGTTCCAAACAGGGCTAAGGCCTAGCTGAGGAATCCTAAAATCACATGTTCATAAAAAACTACATTGTTTTGGGGCTGGCCGAGTGGCGCGATGGTTAAGAACTTGCTTGGGATGCCAGAGGGCCCCGGTTCGGATCCCACATATGAGGACCAGTGAACACTGCCCTCTACAGCTAAGATGCTGAACAACAGCTCAACCTGGAGCTGGGCTGCCGTGAGTCCCTGGCGACGGCGTAGGCTGCAGTCCCTGTGGCAGTGGGTTGCCATGGGCTACCGTGTGTAGGCAGCAGCCAGCGTGAGCAGCCGTCCAGAAGCCGGCAACTGATCTGCCTCTCCAGGGAAGAGCGCAATGATGTGCCAACGTGGGCCAGTGAAGCAACGTCCTCCACAGCTAGACTGAAGAACAAAATGACAGCAACTTGTCTGTTCCCCTTCCCCAATCCCCCAACACTGTTCCCGTCCCCCCAATTCCCCAATAAAAATCTTTAAAAAAACAAAAAACAAAAACTACATTGTTTTATGATGCAGAAATTAAGTTAACCCCAGTTCTCTTATATGAGTCAATAAATAGAATTGTATAACCTTTGTAAAGTAAAATCCCTCTATATCTCACACGACAATTAAAAGGATTTGTAAGGAAAACGTTTCAAGCCCAGACTTTAAAGTCAAAAGCCATTAATTCTGCTACTAGTC
The DNA here is from genome assembly GCF_001890085.2 of Hipposideros armiger. NCBI lineage: Eukaryota > Metazoa > Chordata > Mammalia > Chiroptera > Hipposideridae > Hipposideros > Hipposideros armiger. The sequence goes on from NW_017731701.1 coordinate 771,836, forward strand.
ATGGAGGAGACATACAAAATTATAGCTGGTAGAGTATTAGAAATCATTCAGACAGTAGTCTATCCCCTTCATTTTGAGGATGATATAACCTAAGAGAAGCTGAAGACCATACAATGGCACAAAAATGATACAAAATGGTAGAGCAAGTAATTATGTTTCAGTTAGGACTTTCAGGTGTGAACACACAAAACCCACCTGAACATCCTAAAGGGAAAAAAGATGTATTGGCTTATGTAATTGAAAAGTTGGGGATAACTGGCTTCAAGTGCCACTTGATCTGACGATATAAGCAGAACCCTGCTTCTCTCTCTCCATTTCTTGGATCCACTTCATACTATCTTGACTCTAGTCTCAGATTCTCAGATTCTCCCCATAGTTAAATATGTTTAACTCCATATGTTTTCAGATTCATATCCTGCAAAAAAGAGGGCACCCCTTTCCATTTGCTCTAAAGAAAAGTCTAGGAATTAAGTCTTATTGACTCTTAACATAAAGGAATTAGACTATATGTGATCCAGTGGTCCTGGGGATGAAGCTTCAACTAGGTGAGCTTGGCTGCCAAGACTGATGGGATAGATGCTGATACGTTCAGAATTCTGTGCTTTACCTGCTTATAGCAGGCTCTCTTGAGTCTATGCTTTTAAATTACTTCATGATGCTATGTACACTTCATGTTACTTGAGAAATTTTTCTTCTTTTCTTTTTTTTTCTCGGCACTATTTTGATGTGTTGGGGTTATTATCATCTCCAAGTGTGTCTAGAATCATGCTAATTTTCTTAGTCATGTAAAGAACTGTCTTCCTTCATTCGACCCTGCCACCATTTTGAAGTGGCATATTTAGGATGATGGAGGTTTTTTTGTTTTGTTTTATTTTCCCTTGAATAAAAGTCTCTCCAACTATGAGGTTCAGTTTTATTGCACATTATATATATATATATATATATATATATATATATATATATATATGTATTTTCTTAATTTTTGTTTCATTATAGCTAGCAGAACAAGAAACAAGAGTATTATGTCTATTCTGCTTCCTGGCATATATATTCTACCTGTAACCAAATCCTAGTAATCTTGAACCCTCAGACATTTATGGGTAAAAATATTTAACAGATAAAATTATTAAAGATCATTCCTTTAAAAGTTTCCCTCACCATTTTCTCTGTTCATTGGTTTGAAAGGAATAAAACCAATCAAATAATCCTGAATGCCTGATGTGTCACTACCCCTGGTATCATGCACTGTCACTACTTAAGAGCAAATCAGCCCTAGAAAATATCTTACAGCACCTCTAGACTAACCTCCCTTCCTTGTCCCATTGCTGCCAGATTTTTCTATCTACAATATAAATTTAATCTTGCTGTTTCTTATTTGTAAATGCTTCATAGATCCTGTGCCCCCTTTCCTGCTTCATCCCACCCCTTACCGATTCTGTCTTATCTGAGCTTCAATCCCAATAAAATTTCCTTGTTCTGTGAAGGTGCCTAGTTCTGCATGTGTGGCCCATGTGTGTGCACTTTCCTTACTTTCCCTAGATGAGTTACCTCTTGTTGCCTTACAGCCAATCCCACGACCACCCCCTCTGCATTAGCCTCATACCCTGTAGTCAAGAGAGTGTCTCGGAAAACCGAGGCCGGATGGAATGATATCTGTAAAGCTCTCTGGGTGGTGGGGGGGTGTCTTGGAAAACTGAGACCTGATGGAATGATATCGGTTGTCTCCCCTGGGAGGACATGTAACAGAGTGTCCTGGGGCTGTGCAGTGATGTATGAAGACATAGCATTTGTTGGAGTACAATGGGGTCAGGTAATGGGAACAAGCCTTAAGGCACCCACGTATACACGGTTAATGATTCACCGTTCTGCAGTTTACGTCCTTGAAAAAAATCAATAAAAGCCTTACGTTGACCCGATTCGGGGCTCAGTCTTTCTTAGGCTGAGTCCCTTGGTCTCGCTCTTATCTGACTTTTGTCTCTTGTTCTTATTCAATCTGCATCGCCCCTCTCGAGTCCCATTTGCCCTTGCCACGCAGGACGTGACAACCTCTGCCCTCTTTTATACCTCCACAGCCCTTTTATGTATTTCTGTTTTACATTCTATTCTATCAATGTATTTATATCTCTCTTCTGTACACTGTGCTTGAGAGCTTATGGTGGTGATCAACAATGTCATAAATGACACTTTACTTTCCCTGACTGCCAACTCAGCTGATAAACACAGAGGTCAAGCAGACAGAGGTCAAAATGGCACCCTTTCAGTTAATAAAAACGATATAAAAGAATATGGTTTAGGTCTGTGGCCTTTGTGGGTCTTTTGATATTTGCCATTAAATTAGATATGCCCACCCAGCACAGGCAGCACTGAGCTAGCACAGGGACAGAGCCCATCTGAGAAGATCACCACTTAGTCAGGAGCAAATAAGAATCTATGTTCTCTGCAACCAGGCAGACGCGAGGAGAGAAAAGCACTGAAACACTCTGCCAGTTCCCCCAAACTAATCAGTCACTGAAGCACCGCCTCCTTCGGGAGGACAGAGGGATTGGATGGGACATTATCTTCTTCTTGTTATAAGGGCACCAGCCATGTTGGATTAGGGGCTCATGCTACTCCAGTCTGATCTCATCTTAACTAATTACAGAATCACTTTTCTACTCAGAATTATCAGTAACTGCATTTTTTTTTTCACACAATAGGGTCCTGTGTGTTCCATCAAGAGCAATGGTAATGAAGCATTTCTTTTAAATATAGTCCAATGTTGTTTGCAGGATTCTCTCCCAAACCACTGACACCCATTCTGCAAATTTTGATGGGTAGGCAATGACAATTGCAACCATGTCATTAATGCTTCCTGGATTACAACAATTGTAAGACATTACCCAATTTCACAGCTGTTCAATGTTGGGGGGAAAAAATCCATCTTGGAACCAATGAAATACAGTAAATATAAACTCTATTACACACACTGTATTAGTTTTTTTCTATTGTTGCTATAACAAACTATCACAATCTTGGTGGTTTAATATAACACAGATTTATTATTTCACAGTTGTATGGGTCAGCAGTCCAACAGTGGCTTCACTTGGCTAAAATCAAGATTTCACTAGGATACATTCGTTTCTGCAAGCTCTAAGGGAGAATCCATTTTCTTGACTTTTCCAGCTACTAGAAGTTCTGGCTTTGCTTTAGCCCCTCTTCTCCATCTTCAAAGCCAGTAACACGGCGTCGCTCTCATCCTGACTGGCTCAGCACATCTCTTTCTCTGAACACAGCCAGGAAAAGGTTCTTCACTTTTAAGGACCCAAGTGATTATTTTTGACCCACCTGGATAACTTAGGATTATCATCCCATCTCAAAATCCTTAATTTGATCATATTTGCAAAGTCCCGTTTTCCATGCGAGGAAATATTTGGACATCCTTAGGGTGACCATTATCGTGCCTACCGCAGACCGTAATTCACACTTTATTGTCTGTTGACTTGTCTTCATGCTTTTTTTAAAAATAACAAATGTGCGTATGATCTCTGTTCTCAGTGTCTGTTACTAAGTAGATGCATAGTAGGTACGTTGACTATAGAAATAATAGAAGGAATAATAGACTTCCTTATCTACATTTGATCAAAACAAGGGATGCCTGCAAAGGTATGAGTTATGAGTAAGCATGATAGATTTCATAAATAGCAAGAAGTTTGATGTAGTTAGAGTTTAGGTCGTATATTAGAGAGGCTTGGGATATGAGTTTAGATATCATACAGATAATGAGAAATCCATATACCGCATGTCCCCATGTATAAGACACACCCTTTTTTGAAAAATTTGGGGTCTAAAAACTGGGTGCATCTTATACAGTGGTTGTAGATTTTTTTACCTGCATTTCCCACAAGTGATGAGGAGTTGTATGAATTTTATGATGACTAAAACTTGCGCTCAATAAATTTATGTAATACATTTTTTTCAAATTTTGAGCCCCAAAATTAAGTTGTGTCTTATACATGGGGAAATATGGTCTGTTACTCAGAAGTTTAGAGTTTATTCTGTATCCATAGGATATCCATTGAAGAATTATAAACAGGGAAGAGAGAGGATTTAATTTGATTTTTTAAAGTATAATAGTATAGCAATGTTACAAAATGTGATATGAAAAACAGAGACTGGACTTAGAAAGTTTATAGCTCATGGCTATAATTCTAAGGAGGCTTCAAAGACAGGATATCTAGAATGTAGATTTTCTGATTTGAGGAGTTATACCTTGTTCCCATTGCCAACCTTCTGAAACTTCCCAAGGTTTTCTAGAATATTTAAAATCATTTCAGAATTCTATTCTGCTCATTAGTTAGAATTTAATTATATATAACTCCCTAGGAAGCATGTCTGATGACTAATACACACACACACACACACACACACACACACACACATTCAGATTTTCCAAACAAGCTTAATCAATTAATTTTTGAAGGCATTTTTTTTTCCACTTTCTGAGTGCCAACTTAAAAGGATCTTCCCCATGTGAATTCAAAGAAATGTAACAGAAGAGGCAGGAAAAATGAGAGACAGAAGAAGGACTTGACCTGCCATTGCTGCCTTTGAATATGAAGACATCCACAAGCCAAGGAACATGGGTGGCCTTTAGAAGCTGGAAACAGTCCTCAACTGGCAGTCAGCAAAAAAACAGGGACTTGGCGCCACCAGAATGGAACAGAACTGTGAGTTCTGCCTACTGAGATTCGAAGCAGAGAAACCATCTAGCCCAGGGGTCGCCAAACTTTTGAGACGGAAGAGCTGCCAGGTGTCAGCAAACTGCGGCTCTCAAGCCGCAGGCTCTAAAGTAAAATTGAAAATGAAAGTAAAACTATCATAGTTTCATTTATAGAATTTTTAAAGAGTATTATTCACATAACGGTGATTATGTAAAAATATACTTGTGGTTCTCAAATAATATTTAAATTGTTGTGAGGGACAGGATTGGCTCTTCCAGAGGTCAGCAAACTTTTGACACAGAACGTACCCAAAGAGCTGCATGTGGCTTGCGAGCTGCAGTTTGCCAACCCCTGATCTAGCCTATGAACTGTGAGATAATGAATGGGTGCTGTTTTAAGCCACTAAATTAATGGTAATTTGTTATAGCAGAAATAGAAAACTAATACAAGTGCTATAGATAATTAAGTAGCCTTAAACATTTTATATTTAACTACACTTATTAATGTAAGATTTTCTATCTCTTCTTAAACTGCCTCTTTCTAACTCTTCACCAAACCAACAATTAGACTCTTTAATGACAGATTTGTAACATCTGTTCTACTGTCACCAGATTCAATCTTAAACTTTGGCTATACCCAGACTAGCATTCCATGGCCTCAAATTTTTCCTGTCCTAATCCTGACACTGTACTCAGAAAAAAGGAGTTACATAGCACTTAAAAATACTGAATTTGCTTCTGAATTTTTCAGTAGAGCTACTTATCAGTGTGCATCCTACCTACTTCTACTTCTTGTAAGAGAGAAACAAGTCCAAGTACAATTGAGAGATTAGGGTCCTTCCACCTGCTGCAAATTAATTTTATTGACTCTACATAAGCAGTGGGCTATTCCCATGTTTAGTTGCACTATGGATATTCTCTCCATGTCCTGAGGCTTTCTCTATAAGAAGTCAAGTGCTGCCATTGACTAGAAGAAAAAGAAGGAGGCTAATCTGTAGCATCAGTGACCAAGTAAAGACCAAAATGAAGTCTATAAGAACTGGGAAGATATGAGGCAAATAACTTCAAGACTACTGGTATGGTCAGGGAGATCAGGCAAAATACTGACCATAGGATTCAGAAGTCCTCACCTTGCTTATGGCTGTAGTTTCCTGCTGCCTAGGAGGGAGGTTCTCTTTCCCAGCTAATAGCCATGACCTCCTCCTGTCTCTTATAGTTTAATGATAACCTAATGATTTGTCCATCCAGCGAGGGAGCAATGATGGGGAAAATCAAAATCAGCCCCTCCCCAATCAAGAGAACTTTAGGTCAAGTATTCTGAAAGTTAAAACCTCAACCAATTAACTTTGATAATTTACTCCCTCAGTGCAAAGCTCTCTTTTTTCTTCTGAACACATGCTATATTCTCTTTTGTTTCAGATGTATATCTAAATATCCTTTTAGATGTATACATTACTTTGTTTACTTTGACTCCTTGTGGTTTCCAATATCTAGTCTCCTTTCCAATGTGTAGTTTATTTCTGTTTATTATTACTCTCTTATAAACTTGAATTGTTTTTCAAATATATGTTATACATTTGTTTACATTTGAGTACAAGGGACTCCATGCCCTGTGGCTATCAAACTAATTTCTGAATCCAGGGGGCTGGGAGGATTTGGAGCTGTGCTCATGATATGTAAGGAATTGAGATGAAGTAGGCACCAGCTCCAGGTTATTGGAGGTTCACCTCAGCTATTCCTGAGTGTACATGTTGAGGAAATAATAAAATATTATTCTTTGACAACCCTCATTAATAAGCTTGTGTCACTTCTTCATTTTCCTGAATCTGTTATTCTTTATTTTTTTCAAAACTATAATAGTTTTTTATTTTCTTACAAAGGCCATAAAACCTAGAAATTGAGCCGAAGAAAAGAGACAATTGGTTTGAAAGATCAATGTGTCCGCATTTCACAAAATAGTTCAGGGTTCCAAATTAAAGCAAGGTTAGAAAATGTTGCATACTCTCTCCCCTTATTGGGAAGCAAAAGTACAAGTTAGTATTTTGAAGGAGCTGAGGTGGCTTCCAGTAGAAAAGACTGGTTCCCTTTGTCTAACTCAGTACTAGACCAAGGAAACCTTTTTTTTTATTTTTAAAGGACCAGAATTATGGTGAGAGGAATGAGACAAGTGAGGCTCATAAAGCCTCAGATACAAAGGGCACCAAAAAAATTCAGCAATTAATATAACGAATATTTTGATAGAATATGTACAAACATCAAAATTCATGTAAAAAATCAATGATAAACAAGTTATCAAAATTTGAAATAAAAAACACTGAATATTTTGTTACTCTAGTAGCACAGGAGGGAATACCCTATGGGAAATACAAAATAAAAGAGGGGCAAAGGATTCCTTGAGTCTCTATTGATCACTTAGTATGGGTTGGCACTGTTCTAGAGGAAACAGCAGGGGACAAAACATTGCAGTATTTTTTTCAAGTGTGTTACATTATGGTGGGGAGAACAAAAAACAAGTTAAATATGTAAAATGCATTGGATATTAGTGATGAATTCTAAGGAGAAAAACAGAGCAGGAAAAAGGAATGAAAAGAATGGCGTAAATTTTGATAAGATAACCCAGAAAGACTTCTCAGAGAAGCTGGCATTAGAGTAAGAACCTGAGAGAGAAGGAGCAGCCATGCAGATCAAAAGCTTTTCAGGCCGAAGAAATAACAGAGGCAAAGGCCTAAAGTGGAATTATGCATGCCCTGTGCCAGGAACAGCAAAAAAAAAGTGTGGCTGGAATGAGCCAGAGGCCAAGGGGGAGAGTTAGTAGTTGAGACTAGGTGATTGATGTTGGGGGATAGGGGGCAAATTATGTAGGACCTTAGGTCATTGTAGGACATGGCTTTTACTCTGAGTGAGATGAGAAGCCTTAGAGGATCTGATCAGAGAAATGACATGATCTGATTTACTTTCCAAGATGAGCTGTGCAAATAAAACCAGTACCAACCACAAGTTTATCTGTCTCTCGGTGTTTCTTTCTGTGGTTAGAAAATGAAGGGAAAATCAGTTGAGCCTTTTGGTGGGCCATGGGCTATAATCTGGGGTTGTGAGAGCAGGGGTCATATCCAGTCTCACAGGGAGACTTAGGGCAATGCAGGGATAAGATATCACAAATCTATTTCCATTTCCTATCAATAGAGTCATGAAGAGCTGCATCAACAAAACCTATCTTTAAATATATACATAGCTGTAGATATACTTGTAGAGGTGGGTATGAGTATATTTAATAGCAATATATTTTTCAATTCCAAAATAATATAATAATTACAGTTTTTTCTAAGTTTTCCTTTCATTTGTTTATTGACGATTTGGAGGGATATTAATATCTTTCTTAAGCAAAATTAACAATGTATGTGATATATAAAACAAGAAAAAAGATATATCTTTTCGTGTGCGTGTGTGTGTGTGTGTGTGTGTGTGTGTGTGCGCGCGCGTGCTTCTATTATTAAGAGCTGGCACAGAATTTTATAATATTCTCTGCTCCAAATATAAACTTCTTTGTTATCCATTCCTTTAATTTTTTTCAAGTTTTCTTATTTAATTTATTTTTGGAGTTTATGAAACAAGAAGTATTTTGCATGTTGGAAGGATGCTTTGTTTTTGAATATTGCTCTGTCAAATATTTATCAAGATTGGTAGCAGACAGCTGCAGATAGTGCATAAATAGGGGGAGTCATGCTTCTTAATGCCAAATTCTACCCGCTGTTATGTGAAGACAAAGGCAATTTTTACCGAAATCAACCAAAGTTTTCCCCCAACCCTGACTTCCATCAAATGACATCTGAGAGCAGAATCTGATTTCAATTTTTGTTTTATTTGCTTGGAAGAGAGTAAAATAGTGAAACAAAATGAGAAGTGCCACTTGCCAAGCTGATATTCAGCCAGTAAGCTTTAGCTTGGTCACAATGTTTACTACAGCCGGCATCCAGCCTAACGGTTTAGTGCCCCTCCTGATGGAATGTTGCCCGTGTCTTCCTGGGAGCTAAATGTTTTGACTGTCACCTCTAGGTTCCAGAATTAAACATGGCTTTTATTTTATTTGTTTTTAAAATCTAGGTCAGAATCTCAGGGAAGATATGGGGGACTTCCATAAAGACGTAGATACTGTAAAACTTGAACTGTCACAAATAAATAACTTCCCCTTTCTTTCTTCTTTAAAAATGAGGGCAATAAAGATGGTGCAGTCCCCAAAAAGTTCCTAATATTGTTAATAAAATTATAGAAATTAGTAAGTAATGATTAGATTAGTAATGATTTAATAATAGTAATACAACTTTAGCAATATGTAAAGCAGTCTAGTGTCCCTGGGATTAATCATTGCCAAGCCATAAAAATGTTAAGCAATAAACATAATGGGTAACTCTCATAATAGCCCCTAGAAAACATTTTCTGTGTCCTATTAAATATATTTATTACCTTATTCTTAGAGCATAGTTTAAAAGGAGAATTGTCCTGAATTCTATTTTTGCCATTCTTCCAATTCACTATCAATCTCAACTTAAATAATCCATCACAAAAAAAAATCTTTACTATCATTCTGGATCTTTCCCTCTTTTTACATATCTATTAATTTTACCATTTACAACTGAAAAATTTCATTCAGTGCTTTTTACCATATGTAGTTTAGGCTTTATCTATTTGAGGCAATACTAATAAAGAAAAACAAAAAGTTACCAAACATCTTATTCTCCTCAGTTTTTAGCACCTTTTAAATGATAAAATATGTCTTTGTACTGATTTCCATCTTACCTATTCTGAATATGTCCAGATAGATTTTTATAATCTCTCAAAGTGATGTTCTGGGTTGTAAGACATGATCATACTATAATAGCATTTTCTACAAAAATAGATTTTTGTCAGCTGTCACTGATGTCCAGAAGGTTGCATGCCACCTTCTCCTGTATGACTTTTTCCCATAGAATTAGAGAAGGAATACTACTACTACTACTACTACTAATAATAATAATAATAATAATAATAATAATAAATCCCTTTTGACTGACCAAATGTTCCATGCAAAAAATTAGATATTAACCGGTCATGTTAGAGGCCTACAAATTTCATGAATGGAAATATTCCACTGTTGCAGTTGGGACCCAAGTCAGTTCTGATCAAATGCTGCAGGATTCCCTTCCAGATTAACAAAGGATCATATGGAATTTGTCTCCAGTTGTGGCTATTGTTGTCATCAGTAGGAATCAGAGGATTCCTTTTACAGATACTAAATCCTAAGACTCAGGAAACAAGGTACAGGTATGACTCAGAGTCTGAGCTTCACAGAAACAGACGGCCTGGCAGTGCAGAGAGAGAGTGTGAGGGGTTCTTGTAGACTGAATTGTGCCCCCAAATTCACGTGTTGAAGCCCTAACCTTTGACATGACTATATTTAAATACAGTCTTTAAGGAGATAACTAAGGTTAAATGAGGTCATAAAAGAGGGCCCTAATCCAATTCAACTAGTGTCCTTATAAAGAGAGACAGAAACACCATGGATGCAGGTGCACAGAGAAAAGGCCATGTGAGGACAGTAAGGAAGAGGCCATCAGCAAGCCAAGGAGAGAGGCTTCAGAAGATACTAGACATGTAGATACCCTGATCTTGGACTTCCAGCCTCTAGAAGTGTGAAAAATAAATTTCTGTTGTTTAAGCTACCCAATTTGTGAGGTGTTATCAAACAATACAGTGAATGTTTAATAAAAAAATTATTATAGTTAAAGACACATTACCATTAATCCCCTTCAAAATACTCCCTCTTGCTTCGAACACTTATTTTATCGTTCTTGCCACTTTCTGAAGCGGCTCTGGAAGTTCTGTTTCTTGAATGTCTTTAGTTGTGCTGTGGTGGCTCCCTCGATGTCCTGAATCATTTTGACTTTGGGAAGAGCCAAAAGTCACATGGTGCCAGATCCAGTGAATAAGGTGGATAAGGATACACTGTAATTTTTTTTTTTTTTACAGAAATTGCCATACCAGAAGCGATGTGTGACACAGAGCATTGTCATGATGGAGGATGATTTATGGCTTTAAAATACACCTTCTCTCAGCTGTAGTTCACATCTGAGTGACTGCACCGGGCAAGTTGAAACTTGTCACACACTGTTACTAAGGTTTGATGCTCCACTTTCCATGTTGAAGATCCCTGCCTTTCTGTTAGGTGGCCCTTGGCGGCAGCATTCACCGTATGTTTTGATCGCAATTGAAAGTGTCCGTGTCACACATCGCGTCTGGTATGGCATTTCTGTCAAATAAAAACATTACAGTGTGTCCTCATCCACCTTATTCACCAGATCTGGCACCATGCAACTTCTGGCTCTTCCCCGAAGTCAAAATGACCATGAAAGGTAAACATTTTGAATGGATTCAGAATATGGAGGCAGCCATGACAGCGCAATTTAAAGACACTCACAAGAGAGGACTTCCAGAACTGCCTTAGAAAGTGGCAAGAATGATGGGGTAAGTGTGTTCGAAGCAAGGGGGAGTATTTTGAGGAGGATTAATAGCAGCATGTCTTTTACTGTAATAATTTTTTTAATTTAAACATTCACTGTATTTTTATCACATCTCATATATACAAAGGAATATGATTTAGCCATAAAAAATAATATCTTGCAATTTGCAACAACATGGATAGAATTAGAGGATATTATACAAAGTGAAATAAGTCAGACAAAGATATGTCATATGATTTCTCTAATACGTGTAATCTATAAAACAAAACAAACTACAAAACAGAAACAAACTTATAGAGAACATTTTGTTGTTTGCCAGATGGGATGTGTGTTGGGGGATTGGTGAAAAAGGAGAAGGTATTTAGATGTGCAAATTGCCAGTTGTAAAAACAGTCACGGGGATGTAAAGTATAGCATAAGAAATATAGTCAATAATATTGTAATAACTATGTACGGTGTCAGGTGGGTACTAGACATATCAGAGTCATCACCTCATAAGTTATATAATGTCTAATCACTATCTTGTACACCTAGAACTAATATAATATTATATGCCAAGTATAATTAAATTTTTTTAGTATTTTTTAAAAATTAAAAAGACTATGTTTGAAAAAAAAGAAAACATGGAAGTAATTCATTTTTTATCATTTCCCATCAAATGATAACATTAAAATTATTCTTCACTTTAAAAAATATTTAAAGTAATATGTAATATAAACAATAGAAATTAAGTCAGCTACTTGTAAATGTGGCGACACTGCTGTCCTTTTCTCTCTTGCTGCCTGTATGACCACCACCCCATACCCAAGCCAGCTCCTTTTGTGATGTAACTTAAAGCTAGGAAAAGATGCTCCAAAACATGATTTTTTATAAGGTGGAGCCTGATGTTAACTTTCTCAGTGCTAAAGGCCAGATTGCTTTCAGGTACTTTATCTTATTGTTAGATCATCTCCTAAGGCTTCTTCTTCTCCTCTTCTTCCAGAATCTAAATCCTTCCATTTTAGATTTATCTCCTCCCCTGTCCCACACATAAGGAGCAGAAAATGCGTGCACTGGAGGCTGACTGAAAGAAGGCTGAACAATAGCAACTATAGGGAGGTTAAAGGGAAGAGGGTCCAAAAGAAGTGATATTTCTTTGTCACACAAGGGCAGCAATTTGTTGCCCATAAGAGAGTAATGCCTCACGCCCTGATATAGTTCAGGAGCAAGGTCTATAGGCCAGAGAAGCCTCTAATGAACCTGTGCCAAGTGGCGTCTGCATCAGTTGGACTATGTCACTTGAACATGAAGAAAAGGAAGGACAAACCCTTCTTCAGGAATCCATATATGTGCTTGACCAGCTAACAGTATGGCCCTTTTGAAATAGACTGTAGTATCCCCTACCTTCTTTGGTAACTTACATAGTACCTTAATGTTCTACAGCCATTTCCATAGTCTAAAATACTTGCTACCTTGACCTAATCCATCATAAGTCTGTACTCTGGCTGTGCTTCTACATAACTACAGGCCATCCAGTTTCTGTTCCCAAAACTTCAAGAAGTCTACTTTTCCAAGTGACTCTTACTTAGTTCAGCCCCAGTCCATCCTAAATCACAGAAATCCATAGGGTTGGCACACAGCTTCCATGTCTCCAAAAGAAAAAAGGAAAAAAGGGATAGCCATAAAACTTTTGGAAAGTTGAAAAATGAATCAAGTGAAAAAGAAGCGGCCTTCCTGTACTTGTCTTTCTAGGCACTGGATCTCTGGATAAAGATGGAGGACCTCCACGATAATTAGAGCCATGGCCATTGCTGATAAGGAAACAGGCCAAGAAAGGCAGAATAGAATCTTCAGCCTCATTCATTTTGGGCAAGAAGATGAAGTGCAGAAATATCTGTGTCATCAGCCAGGAAGGTCTTGACACCAGTTTTAATTGGAAGTAAACAGAGGGGGCTATAGAGGAAGGGCAGGCTGACTGGTCAAAGGGGAGGGAGCCTTTGATCAGATTTCATTAGATCATTTCCTGGAAAAATGGACAAAAATTTACAACCAAACCAAGTTTTTCTCCTAAGAGTGGGCCCCAAAAGTATCTAATATATATTTTATATAACGTAAACTCTTGTTATCTAAGTTTCTCTAGCTGTAAAGTGAGGTAAATTGTCTTCTTCCTTTATAATGCTCATAGGGACATTTTAATAAGATATGTCCTGTGATATGTTAAGTTCCTTTGAAGAAAAACAAAAGGAAATGGAAGATATTATTAGCATTAAAAGATTATTTGTTGTTGATCTGCTTTATAACAGGCTCCCCTACCTGCATGCCTTTAGGCAGAGAATTTTACCTAATTTTTCAAAGTAACACTTTAGTATGCAAAGCAAAACAAAGCTACAGGTCTTAATTTAATCAATGAGTTGTTCACATTTTAGTTCAAATTAAAAAACCTGATGCAATTACTAAAAAAGTAATTGATGTCAAGATAACTGTCCTAGATAGATTATCCCAAAATTTGAGTATATAGTAGAAAAACAAATTTTAACTTATTCTAATATAAGATAAATAAATGCAAAGGCTTTATTAGTTTTCAGTTAGATGCTTTTTGGTAAACTATTAAGAGTTTCAGACCACTTGAATGTGAACAAACCAAATGGAATGCTTTCAGTCTCAAAAGAATGGGACCGTTCTTAGTGCCTAATTAGCTTTCTTCTTTAAGCCAGGGGGATCTGCTAAGAGTCAGGCCACCTCTTCAAAGCAGGCCCAGCAAACTCACATTATACAAGGTCATAGTCAGTAGACAGAGTTTCCAAGCACGTCAGGTCATATTTCCTTTAGAGGTACAGGAAATGGAGAAAAGTCAGAAAGTGCAGGTTATCCCACAGGCCAACAAACAACTCTGCCAATTACTCCCCAGGGTAGTCCAGCACAATTGAAAGAGTCCGCCCATGTAATTATTAGTGACACAAGTAGTTGCTTCGGCCAAATTGACTTAAGTATGGAACTGAAGCAGTCACTAAGCTCTATGGGCAAATAACCTCCCTTTATTTGTATTTTTATCAGAAGAGGTCCACGTAGGGTCTTTAACCTGTTTATACAATCAATTCCTAAAGAGTTCATAGCTTTTTAAAAAACAGGTAAAGCAAATACTTTTACCTTTAGATGAAAATAAAAGCATAGGTATTTGAATTTTATTTCAACCAATAATTCCAGATATAATGCCACAATGTTCATCAGTCAGTAAGATTAGTAGATTTGCTTTCTTCTTCCTTTATAATTTATTTGCTAGAATTAGTGCTAATAAACAACTGATTTTCAAAAGTCAAATACTTTGAAAAATAATAAAATATTGGAACTAGATAACGTACAAACTGGTGAATCATATTCAATAGATGTGTTCTTTAAAGCTATGAAAAAACTTCAGTTTTGAAAAGGGAATCACATTGAATGTTTGAAAGGTATTCAGTGGTATAGGGATTCCAATGTGATTCTTAGAAAAAGTGAATAGATATTTTATATAAATAAACTTACAAAAAATACTTCTCCAAATTTTCTTTTTTGTCATTGGGGTTTTCATATTGTCAAATTGATATGCAAAATTGGGCTATACTTATGCACTTAGTCAAATAATATTAAATTACTAACTTGTAGTGTTATGCAGTAAAAGAAAGGTTTATTATCATTTCTCCTGAAGTGACATCACATTGACTTACAAATTTTCCTCAGTCTTGCCTCAAAGTCATATCACGCTGGTTGTGTCATTTTCTATTGCTGCCATAACAAATTACCACAATGTAGGGCATAAAAAGCAAAACCACTAATGATCATATGGTTCTGTAGTTCAGGAATCTGGATTGGCTCCATTGGTTTCTCTCTTCTGGATCCCACAAGGATGTCATCAGGTGGTCAGCTCATTGGCCTCATGTTAAGGCTCTGAGAAGAATCTGCTTCTTTAATCTCAGAGCCAGCAACATGCTAGAATCTCTCTGAATTCTTCTTCTGCACATCTCACTGACTGCCTTCCTCCTCTGTTTGTAAGGGCTCCTGTGAGACAGTAGATTCACACAGATAATCCAAGATAATCTCTCTATTTTAAAGTCAGTTGATTAATAACCTTAATTGTATCTCCAATGTCTCTTTCACAGCAATGCTAAGATATTGATTGAATACCCAGGGGACAGGAATCTTGGCAGTGGAGTTGGGGGGGGGGTCATCTTTAGCAGTCTGCTCATACACTGACTAATGGTCTCATCACAAGTGGCTCAATATTACCGAAGTAAGTATGCATCTTTTAAAACCAGTGTCGTCTTTTCCACAGTGATTAGGAAAATAAACTTTGATGCTGCCTTGGCTCCTCTAAGGAATTTCACTCAACTAACTGGTACAGCCAATCTTATAAAGCTATAGAATATAGGAAGAAAGGAAACTAAAATTAGAAGTAAGGACAGAAACAAAACATACCAATACCAAGTATTATAAATATTTTGACTTTTAATAATGCTGAGATTTTAAAATAAACTTTTGTTTGTGGTTTACATTGTGCTATGGCCATTTATATCTATTAAAGGTGAACATGTGTGTTTGTCATTTAAGGGTAAAGGCCAAATGCCTGACCTCACAATAGATTTTTGCATTCAGATTTAAAAGTGCTTTTACTGGAAAGGTTCTTAATGGGAACACCTATATTAACTATTGATTTCTTACTTGTATTTAGAGTCTTTAATTATATTTAAGTGGAAATATTGACATCGATCAGTATTAGGCTTACCAGATGGAACTTAAACTATCTATATACACTGCTAGGGTTAAATATGTCTGGACATAAATTTGGTGGGACCCACAAAAGTTCTATTAAATTCCTTTTGCATTGGGCAGAAGAGGCTCCCCAGAGAGAATTGTTCCTAAAGGTATGAGCCAGCTATGTGAGATGGACTTCATCTTCAAGGAAGAGTAGGATGTTGAGTATAGCAGGACGCTTGTCATTCAAAAATAAAGCAAGTCCCACTTCTAGGAAGCTTTTCAGGGGAAATAACACTTGAAAGATCTTGTCATGTGTCTGTTTAACAAGAAAGCTGGGGAAATATAGTTCTCTATGTTGTCCAGGAAGGAAAGGAAAAGCAGTGAGCACTAGTAGCATTTGTATAGAAGCGCTGTTGTTGTTCTTTTATTTTTTAATTAAATGTATTTAGGTAATATTGCTTAATAACCTTATGTAAGTTTCAGGTGTACAATTTTATATTACATCATCTGTGTTTCTCATTGTGTATTCACTACCTAAAGTCTAGCCTCCTTCTGTTTTATTTATATTGGTTTTATAGCTCGTCACTTTTCTGAATTCTCTCATAATCTCTGGTTTCATTCATTCATGGTCTTGGGTTTTCTATGTAGATGATATTATCTAAAAACTATATCAATTTTGTCCATTTCTTTCATGTTCTTTATCTGCTTTTTCCCCCCTTATATTACTGAACTGGTTTCAGTAAAGGTGTAATTTTATCTTGTTCCTGAGTTTAATAGAAATGCTTCTAGAGTTACACCAGAAAGTGTGGCTTCTGCTGTAGGTTATTAGGTACTGCCTTTTATAAAGCTACAAAAATTCCCTTTTGGCTCCTATTTGTTAAGAGTTTTTGCAATGAATTGCTATCAAATTTTTCAGTCTTGGTCTGATCCAGTCATACTCGTATGTTTTTCTCAAGTAATCTTTAAATGTGGTGAATTATATTGATAGATTTTTTTAAATAATACTAAATCATTCATGTACTCCTCGTAGATAGTCTACTTGGTAATGTATGTGTGCATGTGTGTGTATGAGCCTGTGTAATGTGTTAACATATTATTGGATTTAATTTAACATTTTAATTAAGATTTTTGTTAAATAAAATTGGATCATTATTTTGTCTATCTTGTTTGGATATCAATGTTACAGTGTCCTGCATTAAACTGACTTTTGTAGCTCTTCCTTGTCTTCTTACCTAGAGAAGAAGCTGAGCATAACAGAGAGGTTCTATTTCAGAAATGTTAGTGAAACTTACCTGTAACACCATTGGGTCTTAGCAGTCTATAACTGGAGAGATTTTTGGCTACTGATTCAATTCTTATGTGTTGTTTTGTCTTTTTATTTTTTTAAATAGGTTTATCAATTTTAGTAATTTATGTTTCAAAAAAAATGTTAATTTCATCTAGTTTTTCACAGTTATAAACATAAAGTTGGTCATGATGTTCTCTTTTTAAAAATGTGTACACTGCCTTACCTATACAACCCATTTTATTCCCAATAATTAATTTTTTTCACTCTTGCAGAGTTTTATCTCTCATTATTTAAGAAAAAAAAGCTTTGGTTTTTTTAACTTGCTTTTTTGTTAGTTTGTTTTTAACTTTATTAATTTCTCATTTTTATCCATCTTGTCTTCTTCTTCCTATTTAATTATATTTATTTTTATCCCCAGTTTGATTTAATTGTTTAATTGACTTACCATCGTGTTTCTTGTCTTCTAAGCAATAAATTTAAGGTGACAATGATACTGTAAAGTGTTATAAAGATCCCATAATTGTTCTTATGATTTTCTATTTAAATAATGCATTATTGAGAAGCCTGTTTTTAAAGTTTCAAATACAGCTAAAATTTTGTCACTCTTATTATTTTTTTACTTTATTATTGTATTTAATTTTAAAGCATCATGTTCAGATAACATAATCTAGAAAATGCTATTAATAATATTTCAAATTTTTTGAGATCCTCTTTATGGCCTAACCTACCATCAAGTTTTATATTTTAAAAAAATATGGTTGCAAATTTTAGTAATGTACATGTTTTAGAAAATTGTCAATTTCATTTAGGCTTTCAAATGCATAAACATGAAATATTTTTCATGGTTTTTTTTTAAACAATGTGTGCTCTGCTGTGGCCCTACCTACCAATATCTTTGTATATCTATTGGCTCAGAGTTACCAATTATATCACTAACCAAATTATAACAAAAATTATTTTTTTAGTCTGCTGATTCTGTGAGATTGTAATCCCCTGGAATGACTATGAAATTTTAATTAATTCTCTGTGATTAGGTCACATTTTGCTTAATATACTTTCAGGTTCTGATGTTAGGTCCATGAAGGTCTGTAACGATTATATCTTCTTGCTGGGTTACTTTATTCATGCACAAACATTTTCCCCTTTTGTTCTTTTTATTATAATTTTTTTAAACTAAATTTGATTTTCCCTGATATTAACATTGTCATCCAGCTTTTAAAAAATTAGCACCTCAAAGTGTGGTCCAGGTACCTCTGAAGGTCACTGAGACTCTTTCAGAGGTTCTGCAAGGACAAACTATTTTCTTAATAAAACTAAGATGCTCTTTGTCTTTTTCATTCTCGATGTCTCATGATTAACAGCGGAGATTTCCAAAGACTGTGCGACATGTGATATGACAACAGATTGAATGTAGACAGACACAAATTTGAGAATCTAGCTGTCCTCTATTAACCAAGACATTAAAGATTTGCAAAAATGTAAATTAATGCAACTCTTCATACTAATTTATTTTTTGTTTTGGAAAGTGTACTCATTTTTTCAATATATAATGACTTTATTATTGTTATTTTAAAAGATATGAATAAATATTTCTTAGATTTATGTTTTAATTTTAATAAAGTTAATATAAATAGATATAAACCATATAGGCAAAAGTTCTTTTGGGTCCTCAATAGCTTTTAAGGGTGTAAACGGTTCTGAGACCAAAAACAATCAAGAATCTCTGCTTTAATTTAAACATCTTTATTTGTAATATTTCCACATTGAGTCTTTATGGATTGATTTGTGTAATCAGTATATAGCTTTTTAAAATGCTTTATAAAGTTAAATCTTTTAGTTAGTCACTTAAGTAAATTACATTTTCCTCTACCAATCTATTTTTAAAAATATTGCCAGTCATATTCTTAATATAAAAGATTAACAAAATATTTCTTTTTAAAAAACCAGTGTCTATTTTTTAACTTAAAAAATGTATGGAGAATTTTGCATTATTTTACTTCTGTGCACATTCAGACCGCCATCACACCTTCTCCAGCACACACATTCAGCATTCCTGTATCTTTATTGTGGGAGGCAGAATTTTTAGCATGTATTTGTTCCTTTTTAGAAGTTATGACATGTTTTCCATGACAATTTTTGCCTTATGAGAAACTATGGTACCTGCTAAGATAAGAAATTTTTCTCCCTTTATACCCTTAATGGCTTCCTATTTTCTACAAAAACAAGCGAACAAACAAAAAATACATAAATTTAACCTAATATTTAAGTCTTACATTTAATTAATGTTAATCAATACATCTTCCAGTCTGATCTACTATACCCCTATTCAAACTATACTTAAGACTGAACTGGATTAAAGGAGATTTTCTAGACATTATTCCATCATTTGCCATCTCTACGCCTGTGTCTGTTCTCTACTTATGCCTGATTCCCTCCTCAGTCTTCAAAATTCTATAACCAACTTGAACCACAATCTGGTTCAAATGTTCCTTCTCCCACAAAGACCTCCCTGAGAAGCCCATCTGGAAGCAATTCCCATGCACTGAATTCTTAAGCATTTTGTATCATTCAAAATGCAGGTATCTTATGCTGCATTGCTTTATAGTTATTTGAGGTTTTATCCTATTTTCCCAATTATATTATAAATTCTTTGAGGGCAGACATTATTTAACCCAGCTTTGAATCTTCCATATCACTAAGCACAGGATTATTCAGAAACATTATGAAAATTAATAATTTTCAGGAACATAACAGGCATAATCAACTAGCATAGACTTAGGCAATTCCTTTTTGGTTTTCTGATATGAGATCGCAATACCTTCCTGGTGTAGGGGAAATATTTGTAGCGCATAGCAGAGACACTTGGTTTGGGTATGCTGGGAGTTATTCCACCGTGGGCTGATAGGGAGAAAACAGATGCAGCTTGGGGCTCTCCTGTATCCACACTCCACACGCACAGCTTCAGCCAAGCTTTACAAAGCAACAAAAAGAGTTTCTTTAGCTACCACCATTGCCTCTTTCTCTACTGCCATCTACCAAAACATCTTAAGACACTTCTATAGGGGCTGGCCGAGTGGCTCAGTTGGTTAAGAGTGCGAGCTCTGAGCAACAGGGTCACTGGTTCAATTCCTACATGGGCCAGTGAGCTGCGCCTGAGCTGACCTAACAGGTGGCAGGATGGCTCAGCTGGTGAGAGCACATGCTCCTAACAAGGTTGCCAGTTTGACTCCCACATGGGATGGTGAGCTACCCCCACCCACAACTAAGACTGAACACGGCACCTTGAGCTGAGCTGCTGCAAGCTGCAAATGGGCGGCTGGATGGCAACTGGACTTTGAGCTGAGCTAGCTGCACCCTACACAACTAAGATTGAAGGACAACAGCCTGTCTGTTCCCCTTCCCCAATTCCCCAATTAAAAAAAAAAAGACACTACTGTAAAAGGGCTGATGAAATCACTATCTACTAAACTTATTAGTGATATCCAACAGTCCATGGAGTTTCAAAACATTTTTCAATAACATTCAATGCTCTTTTATCAATACCCACAACATATGTCAAAATGGAAATAAATGTAGTCGATTATTGAAATAGAGCATGCCCACCTTATACAGGATGACATTTGCTAGCAAACATTTTATTTATCCTGATTCCCTCCATTTTTACAAAGACATGTATTACCATCTAAACTGCAGAATATATTCCTGTATGTAAAATGTAACTTACAGTCTGTTTTCCGAAATCTACAAGTTCTCTACTATCTTCAGTTTAGTTCAACAGAAAATTATCAAGTCCCTGCTATTTCCCAGATATTGTATTAGGCAGTAAGTATGTGAAGATGAATAAAATACAGTTCCTATTTTCACTGCATTGGAGGCAGAGGAGAAAATAAACACCTAAACAGATAATGTCAATATAATGTAGTAATATCTCTGATAAAGAGGTATTATGATACATAATGGTTTCAAAAAGGCTTCCATGATGAGTCCCCCCGCCTCCCCAGTTGAATTCTTGAAGGTTAATATAAGTTAAGCAGATGATTGTCAATAAGGCATTTCAGACAGAGGTATAAAGCACTATTCTATGGTCAGTCTCTGAGAAATACTAAGAGCTGTAGGGAGTACCAAGAATTGTAGCCAGCTGGTTAGGTGATGAATAGAATCTTGTACTGCATGATAATAAGCAGAAAGTTATGTTTAGCATCTCCCAAACTGGGCTGCCTGGGACAACTAGAATCCTGCAGAATATAGAAGTTTCTCTTAAAAAAAAAAAAAGAAAAGAAAAAGAAAATATATATGGTTCTATAGTCAAATTAATCTCCCTTTCAGAGATTCACATTGAGAATTTCAAAGACTGAAAAGTCCTGGACGCAAGAAGCTGGCTTCATGTTAACCCAGCATTTCCCAGGCTTATTTGGCTTCTAATCATTTTTCACAGAATAACTGTTAACATCCCATC
The DNA here is from genome assembly GCF_001890085.2 of Hipposideros armiger. Taxonomy (NCBI): domain Eukaryota; kingdom Metazoa; phylum Chordata; class Mammalia; order Chiroptera; family Hipposideridae; genus Hipposideros; species Hipposideros armiger. The sequence continues at coordinate 793,483 of NW_017731701.1, forward strand.
TGACTCAAGTGTTTCACAAAACATAGTTTTGGGCAATATTGGATATAAGCAACGGAGTAGCTGGTAGGGTCATCACTTGACATATATGTTGATGAATTTGGACTTTATTTGGCATTCAGTAGGGAACCATCAACACTGTTCCAGCAGGAAAATGGCTTGATTAGAGCCATGACTCAAGAATGTAACACAACAATGATGTAAGAATGGATTGGAGGGGAGACAGGCAGGAGGCTGGAACACCAGTGAAGAGAATTCATTCTTGGAACAGTTCAAAATATAAAACTATAAACATATGTTTTGGAAATGTTTCTAGATTGAATAAATTCTAAGATAATATATTAGGGAGATTTCTTTGAAAATCCATAACAGATGCCAGCAAGAGTACTATCCACTTCATCGTCAATTAACATATATTGGGGATCTCCAGGGGGCACTATGCATGTATATACTGTAACAACCAAAAACAAATTGCAACAGGCTTGCCTTGTTATCAACCTGGAGAAAAAAATGATGAAGATAAAATAATGAATTTCAGGTGGATTTAATTACTGCAGTCATTCACTACTTAACTATTAAGCACCCACAGGGTACACAGCACTTTACTTTTTGTAAAATTTCATAAAGTTATTAATAATAGATGTTTTTCCATCACAATAATATGTAATTGGCATTGGAGTTTGAAAAAAAACAGGGCGCCCTGCGGCTCATCAATGCTGAGTGCATACGGAAGAGGGCAACCACCAGTGAGTAGCCATTACACAACTGTGCTCAGGGTCCAAGAACAAAATGAAACAGACCTTGTAAGCATTCCATTATTGAAGAGCATGTTGAATTAGATGATTTACAAAGTTTTAAAAATATATAAGTCTATGATTTGGTTAAAATCTTGGAATAGCTCAGAAAGTCTGAGGCACAAACAATTCTAGTACCTCAGAACCAGGCTAATAGATAATTCATATGTTCATTTGGTTAATTAGAAAATATATGGAGCACAAATATATGTCTGGCACTGAACAAGGCACTGAGGATACAGCAGCAAATAAAATTTTCTCAAATTATTGTCCTTGCAGAGGTTAAATTCTGTCAATAGAGATAGATCTGAAAGAAAGAAAGAGAGAGAGAGAGAGAGAAAGAAAGAACAGACATTAATATGAAAGTAGACAGAGATACAGATATAGACATAGGTGTCAGTGTGACAAATGAAGACAAATTGGCAGATTAGAGAAACAGGGGCTTCAAAAAATTGGGGGGAACTTGAGAAAAAATATTTCAGGCAGAAAAAATAGCAGATGCAAAGGCCCTGAGGCAGGACATCCGTGGCTAGATTAGAATGAAAAAAAGAAGAAGCAGTAGAGATGAGGTGAAAAATAACAAGATGTAGATCATTTAGAATCACCATAATAAGTCTGGCACACTGGAGGGTTTTAAGAAGAGAAGTAGGGTCTGACATGATTTTGAAGGACCACTGTGATTACTTTATTAGGAAGAGACTGACAAGGGCAGAAGTAGGCAAACTAGCCAGGAGGAACAATACAACTGAAAAATGGTGGACGCTTGGATGTGGGAGGTAATAGTGAAAAACTGGTCAGGCTTAGAATATATTTTGATGGCAATGCTGATAGGAATTGCTGGTAGAAAAGCCAAGGATGACTTGGCTTGAGCAACTGGACAAATGCAATTGCCACCATAGGTGGAAGTAGGCTTTGGGATGAAGAATGAGAGTTCAGTTTGGGGCATGTTAAGTATGAAACGTTTATTCAGCATGCAACTGGAGAGGCTGAGTAGGCAGTTGCATATAAAAGCTAAGAGATCAGGGAAGTGTCCAAGGCTAGAGACAGAAAATTAGGAATGAATGATCTCACCAAAAGAGAAAGCACAGATAAAGAAAGGATCAAGGATTGAGACCTGGGACAAACCAATATTTACAAGTTTGAGAAACAATGAGAAGCCAATAAGGCAGACTGAGAAAGAACAGCCAGTTAAGTAAGAAAACCAAGAAAGTGTGATACCCAGAAAGCCAAGTAAAGAAATGATTTCATGGCCGACCGAGGGGCTCGATGGTTTAAGAACTGGCTTGGGACGCCAGAGGGCCCTGGTTCGGATCCCATATATGAGGGCCAGTGACACTGCCCTCCACAGCTAAGATGCTGAACATCAGCTTGACCTGGAGCTGGGCTGCCGTGAGTCGCCAGCAACGGCGTAGGCTGCAGCCCCTGTGGCAGTGGGTTGCCATGGGCTACCGTATGTAGCCAGCAGCCAGCGAGCGGCCAGCAGCCGCAGTGAGCGGCCGTCCAGAGGCCAGCGACTGATCTGCCTCGCCCGGGAAGAGCGCAATGATGGTGCCAGTTTGGGCCAGTGAAGCAACGTCCTCCACAACTAGACTGAAGAACAAAACGACAGCACCTTGTTTGTTCCCCTTCCCCCAATTCCCCAGCACTGTTCCCATCCCCCCAATTCCCCAATTGAAAAAAAAAAAAAAGAAATGATTTCAGGGCCGGCTGAGTGGTGCGTTGGTTAAGAGCTGGCTTGGGATGCCAGAAGGCCCCGGTTCGGATCCCACATATGTGGGCCAGTGATGCTGCCCTCTACAGCTAAGATGGTGAACAACAGTTTGACCTGGGGCTGGGCTGCAGTGAGTTGCTGGTGACAGCGTAGGCTGCAGTGGGGCTCCAGTGGGCTGCTATGAGCTACCACCAGTGGCTGGCAGCCAGCGTGAGCGGCCAGCAGCCCATGAGCCGCTGTAGGTGGCCATCCAATGGCCAGTGATCTGCCTCATCCGGGAAGAGCACAAATGATCACAATACCAACACAGGCTAGTGAAGCGACATCCTCCAAAACTAGACTGAAGAACAAAAGAACAGCAACTTGTCTGTTCCCCTTCCCCAATTTCCCAACGCTGTTCCCCTCCCCCAGTTCCCCAATAAAATCTTTTTTTAAAAAAAGAAAGAAATGATTTCAAGAGAGATCAGATTTTCAGTTTGTGTCAAGTGCTACTGGTAGATGAACAAAATGGGAACTAGTATTGACTATTGCATTTAGAAACACTGAGAACACTGAAGATGTTGACAAAAAATGTTTTAGTGGAGACCTAAAGATAAAAGCCTTACTGAGGTGAACTTAATAAAGAGCCAGAGAGAAATTGGAGACAAACATAAATAACTCCTTCAAGGATATTTCCTGTAAAACAAAGAAGAGAAATAGGACAAATAGCTTTCAAGGTATGAGCCTCAAGACAAAAGTGGGAGAATTTTCTCAATGGGAGAAATTATACTATATTCTATATTGATGAATCCAATACAGAGGGAAAAATGCATCATGTAAGAGAGAGGTGAGTTTCCATAGGTAAGTCTTAAAGTAGCAATAAAAATAGCATCTAGTAACCAAATAAAGAGGGTTACCTTTCTAGGAATAAGGACATTTCATATTTCTTAATAGAAAAAAAAAGGCACCGAATTGTAGGTATATGGATATACTGTATATGTATAGGGGAGAGATTTCTTCTTATTGCTTCCATACTTTGAAACAGGAAGTAAGGCCATCAACTGAGAGTGAGGATAGGGGGAGATGTGATCATTGGAAGAGAGATTGTGCTGGAGACAGTCTGAGTAAAAAAAGTGATTGCCTAACGGGACAGAAAAAAACAAAACTGTCTAGCAGTCCTAAGTTCCTACTTTAGACTAATGGTTTTTAATTTAAGGTAAGACCATTAGCATGATATTGTGTTTTTCTTCAGCCAGGTTGAGCTGTGCTGAGGCTTAAAAGGAGTATGTGAAGTTTAAGTTAGCGAGTGATGAACTTTCAGAAGGTGAGCACAGTATAAGAAAGCAAGATGACGTGCAAGGACATTGGAGGTTGATACAGGGGAGTGATTATTGATGGACCATGGGGTTTAGAACAGGTAAGAATGGCCATCAACATGTGATGAGATTAATGAAAAAGAGTGGGAGAATCAAATGGATTGTATATCTTGGTGGAATAAAAAAATTCAATAAAGTCTGAGAACTAGAGGGAGTGAAACTGAAAAGTTGTGCATGATAATGAAGAGTAGAATGATCAAAACTGATTTTACGGTGAATTAGGAATTTTCAGTAATTGTAGGGTTTCAGGGTTTTAAGACAATGGAACCAAATAGTGAGATGGGAGGAGAAGAAGATGACTGGAAAAGAGAAGGTCAAGAGCTGAAGAGCCAAGATATTAAAAGGATTCTATACAAGGATATTGAAATTGCATAGTTTTTTTTCCCTCAAGAATTGAAAATACTAGGAAATTAATACTGAAAAGGTTTGGGCAAAAGAAAAAAGAAAGAAGTAGATGAGTAGGGCAATAGGAGTTTTAAGGTGAGAATATTTTATGTTAATCATACTTTTAGATATTCAGTGAGTTGTAAAACAGCTTTTAACAAACTTTAATGTACATGTGGATTATCCAACGCTCTTATTAAAGTCAAGATAATGATTTAGTTGGTCTGGGGTCAGGGCTGAGATTCTGCAACTACAATACAGAAAGTGAAATACTGGAGAGAATGGGAGAGGGGGGGGGAGACATGGAGGGAGAGAGAGAGAGAGGGTGAGCAATGTTGGATCAAGATTTAAGTTTAAAGAAAACCAAATACTCTTCAACAAAACTCAACTTGTTTCCTTCCTTTATTTTGTTGTTCTTTTTTTCTTCCCAAGTACACAGGAACAAGTTAGACTCTCATTCACATGTGAACAGACAATAAAAAAAGTATCCCCAATGTTATAACTGACTCAGCTATGAGATAGTTATTAGTGATGCCTGGTACATAACTAGGGGTTTTGAATATATGTCTTAAAAGGCAGGGCTTTGCACACTAATATTTTATTTAGAGAGTAAAACCAGAAAGAAAAAAATGTGATCTTCCCAGAAGGAGTTACCGATGTTTTTTGCTTCCATGTACTCTAGTACCTGGTAAAAAGCCCTGTTGCCTTTCATTTGTTTGTTTAAAGAAAACAGATCTCAAGGAAACGGGATGTGTGGGCAGACGTGGTTCATAACGATTAAGAAGAAATGATTCTGATACAAATGAAAATATATTTCCTGAAAGATAAGACACTCAGTATAAAACATAGGCATTCAAAAGAAATACATAAACTACTCCATTCACTCAAGTTTCAGAGCAGGCCACTCCACAGAGCTTTAAAGGAAGAGATGGTATTAACATGTTTCCCTTGTTATGGTCAATACAAGCAACATATTTGGACCCCAGCTAATTCTCTTTAGTTATGTCTGCTGCTGGGAGAAGAATCATAGAAAAATAGGGTTAAATCTTAATGAAAAATTGCAGGTCTTAGAGATTATGAATTGGATTGATGAGTTTTTCTTTCCTGAAGGACAACATGCAGATTAAAGAGCTTTTAACTGTTCTTGATGCAATCAAAAGGTTATGGTCGTCTGCTAAAAACTCAGTTTCAGCCACAGTTTATGTAAGTTGTTCACATTACTCACTCAGTAATGATGTACTTGGCCCCACTCTTTGTGGTCTGGTTCTCATTTGTTTGGTATTACATTCCAAGACTGCAATGACTCAGAAATGTTCCCTATTTTATACAGTAAGAAGAAATAGCATGCTTCGCCTGAAACATCTCGTTTAATCACTTGTCTGTGGTCTTCCCACAGCCTATCCAAGCAGGTGTATATAAGTGAAGACTTCCACATATTGATTTAGAAGAACCAATATGTCTCACCAGAAAAGTCGTGAAGTGAACGTCTTATACTCATATGACATTAACAGAAAATTTAAACATTTTTCAATACTGTAGCATAGTTCCCCTCATCAGAGTATAGCTGCTGAGTAATAGCAAGTAGGCTTTTCAGAATAGAGGAAAACTTGCTAGGATCACAAATTATCAACTATTTATGAAACCTCTATTAAGTATGTACTAGGGAATACAAATGTTGTGCTCAAGTCTGTTGGAAAAGATGTAATATGGAAGAGGTATGAGAATTGTTCTACGTTGACAGGGAAGATTAAAGAAGGAGCAATAGGTTAAAAAAGGGGGTAGATACAGTTTTGACACAATATAATTTTTTCTGTGTACTATTAAGCTTTGGTGTTCTCCAAAAATAGAACGACTCTCTTCAAACCTTCAGGTCCCTGAAGACATCTAAGCAGAAATGGAAATGAAAAATCAGATGAGGAGTTGGTCTCAAGTATCTGTTTCCTACAAACCTGACTGCCTTAGATTCTAATGAAGTTAGCAAGTGTTCATTAAGTTAAAAAAAATTTAAATGTTCTTTCTTATGACTTATACTATCCTTACATTTATTTACCCATGATAACCTCTTGGGTTACTTGATTTCTTCTTCTCCCTTAGAAATGTATTGCACTCTCCTCCACCAGTCAGCAACAGAATGTGGGTTCCACCAGAAATAGAGGGATATCTTTAGTTAAAGGTATTCTCTTCCAAAGAAACATGTTTAAATGAGTGCTTACTTATAACATACTAAACATAACTTAGTATAAATATAAAGTAACTTATAGCCAGAATTCATTTATTTTATTGGAAAAACTGTCACCCAAAAAGGTCCTAAGGAAGTAAAATGCAGGACCATAGAGTTTTGATCAGGGAAGGAAATTTGGGGAGAAAAAAAGCATAAGAAGTGCTGCCCATAATGGGAAGACTTGGTTCATCATTCTAGTACCAATCTTCATTGTGGCAACAGGTGCCTGGGATGACAGATTGCATCTGAGATTTGTTTCTTTCCCCACCTCAGGCATGGCCCTGCCCATGATTTTCAAAAAGAACCTCAGAAAAACTTGGAAGAAGCGAGTTTCTAGGACTGAGAGGAGTTCAAATAAACCAATTAGAAGTCAAAGGAAAGGAATCCAGTGCCATTCTCTTAATAACTTGAAATTCCTTTAATTTAACAAGGACTGTTCTGAATCTGAAAAATAATACTTTGTAAAGCCATGTTTTTATAGTCAATGTTCACTTCAAGTAAGTTATCTGATGTAAGACTAGCTTTCTTGCTCATTCAACTCACTCACAGTTCAAGTTTTAAGAAGCTTGAGTTACAAAGGGAAAGTGAAAAAGTAGCAGATATTTATTGGACTAAAGAAGTATTTTTCACTGTCTGGAGTGTAACTGTTGCAGCATAACCTCTAGATATATCAATATCTTGATTATTTTGCAAATTGTAGCTGAAAGGCTCTTTCTCATATTTGTGTGGTGCCAGAATTTCTAGTTATGGCCTCCTTCCCTGATGTATAAGAAAAAGCACCCACCCAAAAGAAGAAAATCATTTAGATGAGATTAAAAAAAATCAATAAGTATTGCATTTATTCATCACCTCAGCTTCCCAGCCAGACTTGCCATACTGACCTTAAATTAGATAATGAACTCTTAAGGATTTTTTATTTAACTTCTCTAAGGCTCAGTTGACTCCTCTAAAAATGAAAGCTAAATATCACATATCCTAACATCACATCCAGCCAAACATTTTGATTCTATTCCTACAGGTCCAGTTGATTACAACCCTATTATCTCCTAGGCATTGAAAAACCAACATCTGAGTTCATCTCTGTCTCCCTTCTGGTAAATCAGCAGTGTTCAAGGTGGTGCATAATCCTCTTCTGAAATACTAGATATGATATATTTCAGTTTGAGGCCACTTTAAGCCATCTGTGAATTCTTGAAGATATGACTCAGCTTGACTGTGCTCAATTCCTTAAGTTCTTTATTGTGAAATTTATCAAGATCAATGGATTTAACTCATCCAGTCTGAGTCAGACATTTTTATCTGTTTCCACTTTCGTGTGGCTCTCTGCCTCCTCTCACATCATTGTCTGCTCAAATGATTTGATCATGGCTGACATCTGTGAGGGGGGAATGAAGTAAAAATGGCCTTCCTGTCCCTGTCATTTTTTTTAAGTGCTTTTGTTTTCTTTTGATAAAGGGATAGTATTTTTCCCACCTTCTCCCACTTAATGCTTTTAAACAGGTATATATATATATAGATAGATATAGATATAGATATAGATATAGATATATATTTTAACCATAGCATAGTAAAATATTAGAGATCATTGGACTTGGAATAGGGACAGCTAGATTTTTGCTGGATAATCTTTGGGAAATATTCAGAATCTCTGGGCTTTAATTTCCCCATCTTTAGTATGTGGTCCCCATGTACATCTCCATGTCAGTATGTCAGTAGCTCAGTACTTGATCTTAAGACCTAGTCCTCTTTAAATGTCTTTTAGTGCTCCTCATCACTGGATTTATCTTTGGAGCATTTCCATTTATGCTTGATTAACTCATAAACATGTTAACTATATGAGTAAAGATATGATCATAATATTTTAGACTTAGAAGGTTTCTGAGAAATCATATAATCCAACTCATATTTTATAGACAAAGAAACAAGATCCAGAGAAATTAAGTGACTGGTTACATAAAGAGTGACATAGTTGTAACTGGAAACTAGATTTCAACCTCCAGTGTCTTTTAAGTTCAGTTGTGGATGTTACTGTTTTTATAATCCTATAGAATCTTATTTTCTTACTTCGTGTATCCTTTATGGAGACAGATGGATAAGAGACATCACTTATGCAGCATTAACTACTAATTTGCATTCTACCACCTTCTAATATGGGGATTTGAAGATGAGGGAAGAGGCTACGTTGTGAGACACAAACCAGGAAAATGGAACAGGAGACAGGAAGAGCAGCACTCGTACGTCATTGCTCAGAACCTCAGAGGTAAATGAGCAAGATAAATTTCCTCTAAGGTTCTAATCAAAGTGCCTAGTATCTAAAAGCCTTTAGATTTTATTACAGACAGCACATAATAAGGACTCTTTAACAGGACAGAGAGAGCCTTTACTTAAAAGAAAGTCACATTGGGAAAGTTCTATAACTAAAGGAGCAGCCTTGTATACTTTCAACACACATTTCTATGGCAACTTCTCAACACCAAGGATTGAGCTAAGCATTGGGAATATAAAGGGAAAAAACCAGAGATCCAAGGCTCAGGCATCACTATCTTAGTGGGCAGATAAACCAATGATTACAATGAAGTATGCTGTATTCTGTGGGATGTAAATGGCATATGCATAAAAAATAGCAGAGGGGTGACACTAGAACTATGTCTTCTAAGATGAGTAGAAGTTGAAGATAAGAGTGTTCCAGGAAGAGGAAGCAGCATTTGGGAAAGGAGGATATTATTAAATGGCCTAAGCCCTTTGCTGTTCTCACTGGCCCTGAGGGTAACCATGATAGGCCACAGGGAATTATTGAGAGCTTCTAAGCTGCAGGATTATATTTCAGAAAGATTGCTCTGATAGTTGTACTGAGGAGTAGTTGATTGGGAACCAGAAGGAGTGAAGAGTAAGGAGGAAGTAGCATGCTAACCTGGAAACAAGGATCCATTTGGAAAGCCATCATAGTGGTTTAACTGAGCATTAACATAAGCATTATTGAGAAAGTTGTCAATAAAAAACAATCAGCAGGAATTACTGGTGGAGTAGGAAAAGAGGGAAAAAGGATTTTTTTTAATGTCTAATATTACTAACCTCAGACACCATAATATTGGGTTGTCGGAAAAGTCATGATGCATTTTTTGCAACGAAAAATATAGAAAAAATACATCATGACTTCTCCAACAACCCAATAGCATATATGCTTCCATTTAAATAAAGTAGGCAGGCAGTCACAGTATATTTAAACCCATTACACCAAAATTGCACTCTTTTAGTTAGTCATCAGGTTAACGCACTATATGCATTTGTAAGTAAATGCTCCCAAGCAGTGTTTGCATATTAGGTCATAATCAATCACTAACTAATAAGTTTCACTTTATTAGCTGCCATGGGCAAGCCTGGTTTCAGGCTTTCAAGGCTTAAACACAGGACAGAAAGTCTAGTTCAGGAATAGACTGGTTCTTGGTGGAGTGGCCAAGACAGATCTGTTTGCAACTTTCACAAAAGAAGATTTCAAGCAGCCAGATTCAAGACTCATGCTCTGAACATAAAGAGAGAAAATGGCTGTGAGGAACAGAGGGGAGAGAGTCAAAGGAGAAAAAGAAAGAACGGAGGAGCTGAAGAGGGGAAAAGAGTTATGGCACTCTGGTAGTGTTCATCAGCTTATTGGAGCATTTTTAATCTGTGTGGCCTCAGCAGAGGAAGGTCAAGCCAACACTGACACTGGTACTAATGAATGTGACAGGAAAGTACACCCAACACACAAAGGAAAATCTGTGAACATAGTTTTTCATCTAGTTAATTTTAGGTATGCAGGCATCCAAGAGAGATAAATAGACTTACAGGAATAAAGATGATCTGGTTAATCATCAAGGTAAGATATAACCCAATGCTGGATCTTACACCCACCTTCCCTTCCTTGGAGAACATTAGATCGAACAACACATGCTGCAGAAAAGTTCATTCTTGGTCTAATATCCAAACTCTTTGGTCAATGAAGAAATCTGCTAAACTGAACTGAATCTACTAAAATGAACTTTAACAATTCCTTGACTTACTGTTTTTTTTAAGAACCATTAAACTGTGAAGAATGAGTTGGGTTTGGCAACTTGTAATTTTGCCAGCAAAGACATTTAAATGAAAATTTTACCATCTACTCTCCACTCTATCATTTCATAAAGGAGTGAACATTTGAATAGCAAGTAAAAATAAAAAATTAATTCCTCAGAAAAAAATGAAATATATTTAAATTGAATATATTTAATGTTATAAAAAGCTAACTGAGTTTCTCATTTTACTAACCGAGTAATAAAACCCTGACATTGGACTGTGATCTGCTGAGGATCTGCATACAGAAACCACCCTAGAAGTAGGAAAAAAGGCTCAGAAACACAAGTGCAGTCACCCCCTGGGGCAACTGCTGACCTCTCAGTGGGAAGAATCAATGGGCATAACTTGTTCTTAGTGAGGTCAGTATCAGACTCTGATGAGCAGCATCATAGAGTATCATTTGTTCGTTGGCCAAAGGCAAACAGAATTGTTCTTTTCCACATCCAAGCTTTCTGCCAATTGAATAGACTCCAGTTTGTTATTAGATTCAGGTGTTGCTGCAGTTGTCTACTTTCTACACTCTTAATTTCCCCCTTTCCTGAGACTGAGCTGTAATTTATGAAGCTTCTGGCATCAACAACTTTATTTTCTTTCTGATTAGTGGTTGTAAACTCCCTGCATGTTTCTGATTTGTTAACAGGTGGCCTGGCCTGCCAAGAAGGAACTCACAGTTCTGGATTAACCCCAAGGCTTACCCAGGTTCCAAAATTGGCATCAGCCCTCATAGGTATTACAGGGCCTCATGGGTACCTAAATGTTCATACAAGACAGACAGGCCCATAGAGTACAAAGCTTCATCCCAACACCTAATGTGTGATTAAAAGGGAATACGACATAGCAACAGGGTCATTTTCTTTAAAACTGTGTTTACAATTCACTGAGGAGATAAAAAAGGAGAGGAAGAGGAAGGAGAAGGAGAAGGAGAAGGAGATGGAGGGGGAGAGGGGAGAGGGGAGAAAGGGAGAGGGGGGAGAGGGAGAGGGAAAAAGAGAAGGGGACAGAGAAGGAGAAGGAGGAGAGGAGGGGGAAGAAGGAGGAGAAACAGGTGAAAAGTTTGGGCAAAGCGAACTGCTGTTCCAAGTGTTTCACAACTCAGGAGGTAGAGAATTCAGAAAACAACATCGAATTGCTTTTTCTAGGCTTCTTAATCTGTGTTGCCTAAACGGAGGGAGGCCACACCTACTCAGAAAACATTTGCTGGATCTTCTGAGTTGGAACCTCGCCCTAAAGAGGAAAAGCAAACTAGAGCTGCAAAAAGAAAATTACAAATACATGACGTAGTCAGGAGCTGGAAATGCCTCCAATTATTTACTCGACCACACAATAAAAATGACAGGAGTTGTGTATCCTTAAACAACCTTCTGCTGGAAGACTGATGCCACAGAATGGCTGCTATGCTGCTAGATGCACCAAAGGTTAGATAAGAAAGCCAACAGACACTCCGAGTCCTTTAACTGCCAAAGTCAGAGCCCAGACTAGATCAAATGTAGAAAGGATTGCAGAGGACCTGTAAGTGCTTCTCAGAAGCCAAAACACTGGAATAGAGGTGAGTCTGAAGATCAGTTTCTGGTGGAAGGATGCTGAGAGAAGGCCTTTAGCCTATGGTTTATAATGAAATTGCCATTCATAGGCATTTTCCTTCTACAGCTGTTCAGATGTGTCTGTTAATCCAAGTCATAAACTAAGTAAATCATGATGATCTATTAATTCTCTGGGTCAAAGGAAAGCAAAAGGGTGGAGTGGGAGTAAATGCGGTTCTGCTTGCAACTCACATTAATAAGCTGTGAGGGAATCCATCTAACTTTCCTATGTCACAATTCCCCCATCTGTGAAAATGAGACATATGGACTAATATCCTTCCCAATACTTGAAATAAACTGCCTCCTTGATCTTGAACTCAATTGGAGCATTTTAGGTATCAGTAAAAAGCCATATGCCAATGACAACTCAATGGTCATTACTGTAGCTAAAATTTGGACTAGGAAATTCAGAATTAGGGAATATATGGTATGGCAGTCTCTCTTATAAGAAGACTATGATGAGAGGGAGTTCGTTCATCACCAAGTATGTTTACTCTGTCCTATAATCCAACTAACTGGGAAGAGCAATACACATAAATATTTTCAGGCCATTGATGTGTAACAAGATATAATACTCATGAATCTTTCTTGTAAGATGTGGCAAAGGGACTAAGAAAACAAGGATGCAGTGCTCATCTACATTAGAAAAGGATTATTTGATTTATAGGAAGATCACCAGTTGCTCCTTTTAAATACTTAGCTACCCTAATTTGTTTAAATGTGATCTAATTTACAAATTTAGATATACACACATTTTTATTCAAATACTGTTTTATGTATTCAAGATACAATTATTGAAGATATAGTATGCGATAGATGTGGTGCTAGACACTGGTGACGCAAAGATGAAAAGATTGGTTTGTTCCTATACTTGAATAGTTTACATTGTAAGTGACAAACTGATAAATACCAAGAATGATATTTTAAAGTGAGAAATGACAATGATAACAAATATGAATAAAGTGCTTTGGAAGACCAGGAAAATTGGGGTTAATAATACTACCTTTAAGGATACAAGTAACACAAGACACTTCACAGGGGAGGACATCTTTGAGGTAGATGAGTTCAGGTTTGACATTGTCCCATGCAAAGTTTTAATTAGATCTAGAGAACGAGAGTGGTGGGAAAGGCATGTAAGACAGAAGAACAGCATTTGCAAAGGCATGGGGAAATGGAAATTTAGTAATGGTTGCTGTTCCCATGTGACTAAACTATACTACATGAATGATCGGAGGAGAGGAAGAGATGATAATGAAAAATAAGGCTGACTTTGTTTTAGACAATGCTAAAGGTTTTCACTTTTGCTTATAAGCAGGGAGGAGGAGTTATCAAAACCGACAGCATTTATCCATAATGGGGTTGTAAATGTAAAAAGAAGAAGAAAAGAAGAAGAAGAAGAAGAAGAAGAAGAAGAAGAAGAAGAAGAAGAAGAAGAAGAAGAAGAAGAAGAAGAAGGAGAAGAAGAAGAAGAAGAAGAAGAAGAAGGGGGAGGAGGAGGAGGAGGAGAAGAAGGAGAAGAAGGAGAAGTAGTAGTAGTAGTAGTAAAGAAAAGGAAAAGGAAAAGAAAGGTCCTCTAGAATTCGGGTGCCCAGTTATTGCAAGTTTTATGAAATGATCCACGAGACTAAATGATTCGGATTCACCTGGACCATAGCTGCAATTTGGTGCCACCTGGTGGCCATTGTCTAATTGGGTTTAAATATCCAGGGGGAACATCCTCACTGCTGTGGTGGCTGGAACTTCTGAAAGGACGTGGTCAGTGATTCCGCTATGAAAATAGCCCCTCCTTCCTTGACTCAATTTCCTGGGCCAGGAAAATGGTTTCTGCATCCCTGCCCTGTCTTCTTCCCTTCACTGGTCTTTTGTCTCCTTTCCCACCCCATTGGGGTTTGGGGAGTGTTAAAGGACATTAGCCAATCTCCCATCCCTGTGTATCATCATAAAATTGATTGGTCTTAAAATTTCGATGACTAAAGTTGCATCTTTACAAGAAATGACAAGAGTATTAAAGAGCGTCTAAGGATATCTTGCTCATTTTATTGAGCTCTGTCTGCACTAATCGGTTTGAAGAAACCAGCTGAGAAGCATTTTTTGAAACATCTGAAATGGCAAGTCTCTAATACCTATCAAAAAAAATCACACAATTTTGAAGAATAAAAGGATCTATGAGATCATCTCATGCTAAATTTATAAATATGTATGTTTAATAGATGAATAAAGAGAGGCCTAAAAAGTTTCACTTTCCTTTGTTTATGCAAGTTATGCACAGCATAGCAAAAACCAAATGAAGAATTGTCTAACATTTTTGCTTTACTTTAGTTTTTTTTCAAATCTCAATGAATCAGATAGGTTTGGAAAATATAGTCATCACCAAAATCTTTTGTATCCTTTTAATACATATGAATGAAAATGGGAGGCAGGCGGATCAGAGACTGTTACATACTAACACACAGTACAAGAATCAATCCAAATTTCTAAAGAAGTTTTGAACAAATTATGTTCCTGATGTTTCAAATACCCTGAATAACTTTTTACCAAAAAGAAAAAAAGTGCACTTGCCTTCTAACTTCATGGAATCTACCCAAAACACAAGTTAGAAGTATCAAACTACAGTCTAATAACAAACAAACAAACAAAAAACCCAACAAGAACAACAAAAGTTAGTCAAACAAGAAACAAACAAAATAGTTCTCCCAGGACTTTTAATTCAAAATGTATTTCCAATAAAAAAAACTGTTCAGGGACAAATTCCAAACCATGGAAATTGAGATTCATATCTAAGTACTTAGACACTTCCATGAATAGTTATAAATGAACTCTTATAGATTATTTAACCCTGTAAGCAACATTCTCGGTCTGTCCTCTAAAGATATTAGAGCAAAATGAAAATGACTACTTAATTTGGAAAACATTACTGTAGTCCGCATCAAAGTCCGAGACACAGATTTTTTTAAAACAAATTGTGGAAAATATATGTAGATATAAAGGAAAACTTTATATGTGGGCAAATTCTGCATAAGGAGAACTACTATAACTCTTTCCCATCCCATTTTCAAAGTGCACTGAACAGTTCCCCCTTTGTGAACAGAGCAAAGCCCTTCTACTACAGTAATTGTCTAGAACAAGAGTAACAGTCATGATGACCTGTGAAATGATATGGGTAAGCCATGGTGAGACCTGGCACTGGCAGAATTATCAAGAATGTGACATGTATCTCGACTTCCGCCCTCAGAAAATAGTCATCAATCTCTATAGCAGATGCCACGCACATCCTGCGCCCCATCCCCAGCTTACCTGTGAGTTCACTTGAAGCTGAGGTGAACATTTTCTGCAACTGCTGATGGGGAATCTCTCTGCTTCATGACCTGAGGCTTTTCTCTGGATCCATGAGAATTTGTTCAGACTGCCCATAGCTGGGGAGTTCTGGGAATTTAATGGTCCCAAGGGTAACCTACAAAACAATGAGGGACAGGAGTCACTGGTAAACAGCTTCCCTGTTCTGCAGTATAATTCACAAGCATATGTTTCACACTGTTCAAAGCATTCTCAGTGGGATCGAGCCCCCACTGACAATGATGCTAACAGTGGTAATTCAGAATCACAACCTTTATCAGTTCCTCTGTCTCTTCCTCTTCCACTTCTATATTTCCTGTGAGAACCTCCTCAGAAAGCTACCTGCATGCAAGTCTGTCACAGGATCTGATTTGGGGGGAAAACCAAGCTATAATAGATATTCCAGGTATCATTAATACATGCATGATTAATGAATTAATAACTATTATATACAGAAAGGAAAAGTGAGAAGACTGGCCAGACAGATGCAACAGAGAATATGAGATATATGTTAAATTGGTACAATGGGACTTAATTTTCCAGGACTCTCAATCCTCAATCTTGGGCTTAAACCAATGTCCATATCAAGGCACGCAACGTTGTTTTTTGTTTGTTTGCTTGTTTGTTTGTTTTTTGTTTTTTTACCAGGAATGTCATCATGAAAGAGCTAAAGATGGTACAAAGAAGAAGGGTAGCAGAAAGAGAGATACTCAGGAAAGACGTGATCTATTTAGTTCTCAATTACTATAATATAATTACTAAACAATGCTTTTTCAAATTTTGAACTAGTATAATGAAAATATTATGTTAATATGGTTATTAAACTAACAATAAATCAACAAACTTTATGTACCATTAGCATATGATTTTCATAAATAGGTATAAACCATGGCATAATAATTGGTTCCTTATCCATTTTAGTATTTTATCTACTGTCAGTGAAAATATTTTTGATATTACCAAATTGGTATTACTTTGTTTATTTCACAATTCTTAGTTACCAGGCTTAGTTCACAAATTCCAACTGTTTTCAAAAATCAAGTTCATCTTCAGAAAATGCAAATGTTTCAACACTGAAGAGATTCAAAAAAGTAGAGAAATGAAAACTCATTTATATAAATTATTTCTGTTGAATTCATTAAAATAAATCTCATTTTTGAGTAATTATTTTTATTAAAAGAACTAATCATTTCAATATGAGTAGTTCCAATTTACAACAGCAGAAGCCTGAGAGTCACTAACTCGTTTTTCCACGTATCCTCCTCACCCTATCAGCTGCTTTTGACATAAGCATAGCATATCTGTTCTTGCTACATCCCAAAACTGAACTTACCAATCAAGAAGTGTCCTTGTTATGGCTAGAAATAACAGGAGGTATACAAATATTGAAAAGAATAAATTGCTATTGTCTAAGAATCCTTTTTAATTGGCCCTTGACTTGTTTCTTTTTTCTTCCTCTGTTTCCTTCTCTTCTTCTCCCTCCTCATATCCTCATTCTTCTGTCCTCCTATTCTTAGCCTTTTATTCTTATTCCTATTCCTATTCTTATTCTTATTCTTGTTTTACTTCCTCTATATTTCTGAATGCAAGCATCTGCCTTGGGACAAAAATGAACTTACATAGACCTCCTAGCATCAAAACACATAGAAATATTGGATTAAAATAAATACAAGAAAAAGGAAAGAAAAACTGGGAAAAGTGAGGATACACAAAGCAAGAGTTTTAAGTGTACAAGGGAGCACAAGTTATTTTAAGTGCAGAAGGTACAAGGGTGAGAGGAAAGGTGGGGGTTAGGCATATATGGCCTAATGACCACAAGCTGGGATTTTTCACCCACAAGAAGACATGAGCTTTGGCTTGGTCCTCTGCAAAACAGAGAGTTGGTTCATGATCTAGGCAAGGATTGTGCATTTATGTTATAGCTATTAGAGGAAAGATCACTGGAGAATCGCACACTTGGTACCAAAGTATAGCCACCCAAAACACTTACAAATTATAAGAAAAGAAAAGGTACCTTTAGAATGGAAATAGCATCACCTTATTAAGTGACCAAACAGCATTGTTTGTATGGGACTACCTAGCATTGTTTTGTTTGATACTATGCAATACGAAGTAGACAGCATTACCCATGAAGCATCACTGCAAAAAATATTTAGCCTGAATTTAATGAAGTCTCTGGACCTCCAGTTTATAAGATATAAAGTAGAGGATTAAATTAAACTATAAGGTAAGAAAACAATCAGATCAAGAAGGCTAATTAACTACAAGAAAACTGCCCTGGGCTCTTTGAAAAGTTGATATCATAGAAAAAGAAAGAGAAATAATGTTTTAGATCTAAAATGGCTAAGGAGACATAGCTGCCAAAGGCAATTCATGATCTTTGATTGGATTCTAGGTAGAAAATAAGAATCAATAAAAGACAACTGGGGAAACTGGGGAAATTTAACTATGGACTTTTATTAAGTAGGTATTTTATTTTATTAAGGAATGATTCATTTACTTAGGGCAATGTCTATTTTTACAAGGTAAGTATTAAATTGTTGAGGAATAAATTTCATGACGTCTGCTACTTACTTTCAAATGGTTCCACATAGTAAGTATGTATGTATATGTGTTTGTGTGTGTGTGTGTGTGTGTGTGTGTGTAGAGAAAGAAAGAGAGAGAGAGAGAGAGAGAGAGAGAGAGAGAGAGAGAGACAGAGAGAGAGAAAATAAAGGAAGCAAATGTGACAATGTTAACAATTATTGAATTTAGGTGAAATATGTAGTGATGTTTATTCTATTACTCTTTCAATTCTTCCATATTTTACAATTTGTTCAAAATAATACATTGGGGAAAATGAAATAAAAAACCTACTAGAATCTCACATACTTTTACAATTTCATATTCCTTTTTATTCAATTACTATTATGTCATAAGTGTTTTTCCCTGTTTTTAAAACCTTGTTCCTAGCATAAAGAATGTACAGGTAAAACAAATCTGTATAAGTAAACAAAATGACATAAAAACACCAGAAGTTCCTGTTTAATTTCAGCTCATTAAAGAGAAAAGGTACTGAAAGTAAGCTATAAATTAACCATTGTACCATGTCTGTATTTCCTATATAACTTTGGATTCTCTCCATTTCAGCCATGTGTGCCATATCATGAACAAATTTCTGAGTTCACTTCAGACTAAACATGATATGCTTATATTTCGGAAAGGGAAATTGTTGTTTAGGGGGAAAAAAGTCAGAGCCATGTAATTCCCTGGCTGCACCGTAGTCCCGAAAGGCGTGTAAAAGTACCTTTCCTTCTAAAACTTAATTTCCTCTACTATATGGTCAGAATTACCTGATAGTTTATCCATAACCTCCCCCTTAACCAGCAACTTTGTAAAATAAAATTCTAAAAAAACAGTTCACTATTTTTAATTCTTATATTTCAATTTACCATGGTATAAAAAAAATGAATGACCTAGGAATTAATGTAATGCTCCAGAGTCCAGATCACTCAGATTACTTTTATAAATATAATGTACACACAAATAATAATTTAGCATAGATATATTAAGCAAATACACACACACACACACACACACACACACACACACACACACACACACACACACACAAAGAAGGTGCCAAAAAATATATACACATTTTAAGAAAGGGAAAAACTGTAATAATTGTAATACTGAATATGTATCAATAACAAAAGATGAATTCAAGTCTCATTTGACTTTTATAATTAGAAGAGGTGTTCAAAGTGATTACCATCAGCATCCAGACACTTCTAATTATGGCCAACTACTGCTTGAGCATAGATAACATCTCTTAAAATGTGTATACATTTTTTGGCACCCCTAGGGTGTGTGTGTGTGGTGTGTGTGTGTGTGTGTGTTTGTTAATGAGACTACCTACAAAATGGGCTGGATCCGGGGCTTCAGAGGCTGGAAGCCTGGAGCTGAGAAAGGGGTTAGAGTGCAAGGAATCGGAGTAGCAGGAAGCCTTCTTGGACCAGCAGGCAGCCAGAAATGAGGGGTACCCTGAGGCCCAATTCCAATTATAGCAACACTGTTGTGGGAGAATGACAGGAAGGTGGAAAAGCTAATCTTGCCTTGAGGAGGGCTGAAGTGATCCTGGATAAGGATTATTCCTGACTACCAGCATACTTCTCCAGAGCGAAATTTCCACAAGGCAGTAAGAAAGTCCAGAAACAGTATACAAGTAGATTGAATTGTATCCTCTCAAAATTCATGTTGAAGCTCTAACCCTCAATGTGATGGTATTGAAAGATGTGGCCTTTGGGGAGTAATTAGGTTCAGATGAGTTCATGAGGGTGGGGCCCTCATGATGGGATTAGTGCCCTTATGAAAAGATGAAGAGACAGCAGAGTGCTCTCTCCCTTTCTCTCTCTCTCTTTCTCTCTCTCGCTCTCTGCCATGTGAGAGCACAGTAAGAGAGCTCTCACTAGAACTCAACTATGTTGGCACCCTGATCTCTAAATTCCAGACTCTAGAACTGTAAGAAAATAAATGTGTGTTGTTTAAGCCACCCAGTCTATTAAAAATAACACAGCCAAAGAAAGAATCAGTAAGCTTGGAGATAGGTCAATAGAAACCTCCCAAACTGAAATGTAGTAGTGAGTTTCAGGGGGCAGAGGGGTGTGAAAGATAGGTGCAAGTCCTAATTTCTGGAACGTGTGAATGTGACTTACGTGATAAAAGAGTCTTTGCAGATGTAATTAAATTAAGATGAGATTATTCTGGAGTTAGAGTGGACCTTAAATCTCTTCCTTATAGAAAAAAGGCAAATGATTTAAGACACTGAGACAAGGAGGAAGAGATGTGAAGCTGAAGACACAGATTATAATAATTCATTTACAAGTCAGGATACAGAAGGGATTGCCAGCATCCCTCAGAAGCATCCCCCTAGAAGAGACAAGAAAATATTCTTCCCTGGTGCCTTCAGAGAGAATGCAGCCATGTTAACACCTTAATTTTGGACCAAAGAACTGTGAGCAAATAAGGTTCTCTTGTTTTAAGCCATCAAGTTTCTGATGATTTTTTAGAGCAGCCCTAAGAAACCAGTACAAATGCAAAGAGAAAAAAATAGAAAAAAGAATTTAAAAACTTGCAACAAAGTATGTAAGAACTGTAGAATCACATAAAAGGTGTATGATATGCATAGTTGGAATACCAGAACAGAAGAACAATAAAATGAGACATATAAATAATTTAAATAATAATGGCTTAGAAATTTTCAAATTCATGGCAAACACCAAACCTAAATTTGGGATGCTCAAAGAACACTAAGCAGGATAAATTCCAAAAAGATCTATACCCAGGCATATTCAAGCTGCAAAAAAATCTAAGACAAAGTGAAAATCTTGAAATAAGCCCGGGTGAGGAAACTCTTTTCAATAAAGGAATAAAGATAAGAATTATAGCAGACACGTTATCAAAAACCATACAAGCAAAACGACAGTGAAGTAAAATAGTTAAACTGTTAAAAAGAAAATAAGCTAGAATTCCATATTCAGTAAAAGTATCCTTCAAAACTGTAGGAGAATCCTAGAAAATGCAATAAGACAAGATAAGAAAATGAAAGATGTACATATTAGGAAGGAAGATACAAGAATGCCTTTGTTGGTAAATGACACTATCATCTATGTGGAAAACCTGAAAGAATCAACAAAAGGTCTCTGGAACTAATAAGCACCTGCAGCAAGTTTGCAGGATACAAGGTTAATAAACAAAAATCAACTGCTTTCCTATATAACAGCAATGAACAAGTGGTATTTTAAATGAAAAACACAGTATCAGCTTATTAGCACCAAAAAAATGAAATACTTAAATATAAATCTAAAAAAGTATGTAATAGATCATATATATATATATATAATATATATATTATATATACTATTATATATATATATATATATATATATATATATATATATTATATATATATATATATATATATAACTCTGATAAATAAAATCAAAGAACTAAATAAATGGGATACTATTCCATATTCATGGTAGGAAGACTCAATGTTATTGTTGTCAGTTCTTCCCAAACTAATCTATAGATTTAATGCAATCCCAATCCAAATTCCAGCAAGCTATTTTATGGATATCAACAAACTGATTCTGATGTTTATATTGACAGCCAAAAGACCCGGAAGAGTCAACACAATATTGATGGAGAAGAACCAAGTTGGAGGACTAAAACTGTCCAACTTCAAAATCTACTCTAAAGCTATAGTAATGAAGATAATGTGGTATTGGCAAAGAACAGACAAAGTGATTAATGAAACAAAAAGAGAGCCCAGAAATAACTGCAGTAATAGAGTTAAATGATCTTTGGCAAAGGAACAAAGGCTATATAATGGACCAAAGATAGTCTTTTTAACAAATTGTGCTAAAACAACTGGACAGTCACATGCAAAATAAAAATAAAAAAAGAATCTAGATATAGACCTTACACCCTTCATAAAAATTAATTCAAAATGAATCATTGACCTAAATTGAAATGCAAAACTATAAAACTAGAAGATAACATAGGAGGAAACTTAGATGTCCATGAGTATAGTGGTGCCTTTTTAGATACAACATCAAAGGCAAAATCCATAAAAGAAATAATTGAAAAACTTAACTTCATTAAATTTAAAACTCTGCTCTATGAAAGACAATGTCAAGAGAATTAGAAGACAAGTACAGACTTTGAGAAAGCATTAGCAAAAGATGCATCTGATAAAGGACTGTTCTCCAAAATGTACAACAAACTTTTAAAACTCAACAATAAGAAAACAAACAACCTGATTAAAAAATGGGCTAAAGATCTTTACAGATACCTCACCAAAGATGACATACAGATGTCCAATACACATAAGAAAAATGTTCCATGTTATATGTCATTAGGGAAATACAAATTAAAACAACCATGAGATACCATTACACGTACCCATTCAAATGGTCACAATGAAAAACAATGACAACACCAAATGTTGGCTAGGATATGGAGCAATAGGAACTCTAATTATTGTTGGTGGGAATGAAAAACAGTATAGCCACTTTGGAAGACAGTTTGATGGCTTCTTACAAAACTAAACGTACTCTTACCATATGATTACACGTCTTGGTATTTACCCAAAGGAGCTGAAAAGTTATGTCTGCAGAAAAACTTGCACACAAATATTTATAGCAGCTTTATTCATAATTGTCAAAACTGGGAAAAAACCTAGATGTTCTTCCAAGGTGAACAGATAAAGTGTGGTACATCCCAACATTGAAGTATTATTCAGCGCTAAAAGGAAATGAGCTATAAAGCTGTGAAAAGACATTGCTTAAATGCATATTACTAAGCAAAAGAAGCCAATCTGAAAAGGCTGCACACCGCATGATTTCATGTATGTGATATTTTGTAAAAGGCAAAATTGTAGAGACAACAAAATATCAGTGTTTTCTAGGTACTGTGGCTGGCAAGAGATGAATTGCTGGAGCACAGAGTACTTTTAGGGCAATGAATACACTCTGTATACTGTAATGGTGAGTATGTGTCATTATATATTTGTCCAGAGCCATAGAATGAACAAAACAAAGAGTGAACCCTAATGTAAACTATGGTTTGGGGGGTGATGATGATGTGTCAATGCAGGTTCATCAATTATAACAAATGTAGCACTGTGGTGAAGGATGTTGATAATGGGGAAGGCTGTGCATATGTGGGTGTCGAGGGTCTATGGGAAATCCTTGTACCTTCCTCAATTTTTCTGTGAGCCAAAAGCTGATGTACAAGAATTAAAGTTTTGTGTGTTTTTTTGTTTTTGTTTTTGTTGCTGTTGTTGTTTTTGTTTTGTTTTTTTATGTGTAGTAGAAATAAGGCTTTCCCATACAAACCAAATAGGAAATTTATCACTGACAGACATATTACCAGAAGTTCCTCAAGAAGAAAGAAAATAACATAGGTCAGAAACTCAGATCTACATAAAAAAAGATCATTAGAGATGGAATAAATGAAAGTAAAATAAAATCTTTTATTTTTCTTATTCTTAATGAATCTGTACATGATAGAATTTTAGGCTAATTAGCAAAAGGATAAAAACAAAGTGTATAATTCCAAACCAATAAAGAGAAAAAAGTAGAATAAAAAAAAGAACAAAAAAGAGGTAATTTTAAAGATTAAATAAATAATAAAGGACAAAATGGAAACAGAAAATTAAGGCAAAGTAGAAATGTTTAAGTTACTGGGAACAAGACCAAATATATAAATTATCACAACAAATATGGTTATAATAAACTTCCTGGTTAAACAACATATATTTTCAGGTTGTATTATACATACAAACAGTGTTATTTACAAGAGCCTTGCCTAAATATAAGGACAAAGAAGGACTGAAAGTTAAAAGTCTAAACAAAAGATATCAAAGAAATCGTGTCTAAAATAAAGTTAATATAGCTATTTACCCAGAGTCAGCCAAACTACAAGATTTGAGGGCATAATCATTCAAACTCACCAATCTACCTAAGACTTAAAAACTCCAAGTTTGAGGGTATTCCCCAAACCATGTGACATTTCCATAATTTCCTAGAAGTACTTATAGAAGTCATCTAGAGTGATTACACTCACATGTATGGTTTATTACAGCGAAAAGATACATTAAATCAGCCAAGAGAAGAAACACATAGGGTAGAACCTGGGCAAGTCCAACTGTGAAGTTTTCATTGTCATCAAGACATGCTACTCTGCAGCACTGATGTGTGACAATACACATGGAGTATTGCCAACCCAGGAAGTTCACCCCATCTTCAATTTTGAGGGTTTTATTATTGGGGATTCACTACTTAGGCATGATTAATTGATTGATTTCACATGTGCCTAAACTAAATCTGCAGCTACCCCTGCCCCGTTGCTAAGGTCCAGCTGATACCATATGGTCCAAAGGACCCACCACAGCTCACCTCATAAGCGTAAACTATGGAGTGTTGTTCAAGGAGCCTCCATTATTAACAAAGACACTTCTGTTTCTAGGGAAATACCAAAGGTTAGAGGTTACCTGACAAAGGCCAGATTTCTCTTTGAACAAGAACAAATTCTTTACTATATACTATTATTATCAGATAAAGTATTAAAAAGCATAGTTAGGAGTAGAGAGGAGAGAATATTTGCATATAATTAAAGAACCAATCACCAGGAAGATAAAATAATTTTAAATGTGTATCCACATAATAAGATCATATTCAAATATATAAACAAATTTGATAGAATTATAATGATAAATATTTATCTTAATGGTGAATTTAAAAACAATTATTGATATGTCAAATAGTCAAGAAAGATATAGAATATTTGGATAATAAATGTAAAAATGTTCTGTTGGTCATAGAGAATTCTACATCTAACAATTAGAAAATACACATTATTCTCGAGTATACATAGAACAGTTATAAAAAATTATTGCATACTAGACATTAAAGAAAGTTCAACAAATTTTAGTAAAATGATAGCCTACAGATTTTTTTTTCTAGTCACTACAATGAGGTTGATAAATATTCTAGTACATAGCTATGGTTCAAAGAAGTTATACAGAAATTTCAAAATATAAGAACTAACTAGTAATGAAAACCTACAGGTCAAAACTATGAGATGTCCTAAAGGTAGTGTTTCAAGAAAATTGTGCAAACTCAAATACATATATCAGAAAAGAATAAATTAAAATTCTGATAGCTAATGGCTAAGTAGCTAGAGAAAGAACAACAAATGCTCATAATATTAAAAGAAAAAAACGTAACCAACAAGAAGAGAAAATAAATATCAGAACTGAAATCAATGTAAAGAAAATGCAAACATAATATCAAGCTTAATCAATCAAGAATTGATTCTTTTAAAAAAATTTTCAATTTATATAAACTTCTTGTGTGATTATTTTTAAGAGCACAGAGAACAGATAGATACATAAATGTTAAAAAAAAAGAATGTAAACATTAAACTTTTAAAAAGAATAGGAGAATATTTTAATAAATCCATAGCAATAGATTTAAAAACAAATGAGTGGATAAAACTGATAAAAAAAAAGAAATCCTGAGTAGTCCTATAACTATAGAAGAAAATCCACTATAAATCTTCCTACAGAGGAAACATTACTTCCAGATGGTTTTACAATTGAGTGTTACCAACTTTCAAGTAACAGATTCTTCTAAATCAAACTTCTTTCAGAAAATAGAATAAGGAATTATCTCTATTCCATTATATAAAGTAATATAACTCTGATAAAAAAATTAGATATCTAAATTAAAATGTATACAGAAATTTACAGATCCATCTCATCATAAATAAATATCATTACCATATGAGGTCAGACAATTAAGTTCATGAACTCATTCTAGAAAAAGTGCTACATACTTCATTGCTGAATATCACTATAGTCATTTTCAAAGTACTCCCCTTGGGAAGCTATGCACCGATGCCAGTGCCTAGTCCACGGTTCAAAGCAATTTTGGATTGGCCATCAGAGCTCTCGTCGTATTACCCTTGATGTCCTGAATGTCATCAAAATGTCTTCCTTTCAATATTTCCTGTATCTTCGGGTAAAGAAAGAAGTCATTGGGGGCCAGATCAGATGAGTAGGGAGGGTGTTCCAATACAGTTATTTGTTTATTGGCTAAAAACTCCCTCACAGCCAGTGCCATGTGAGCTGGTGCATTGTTGTGTGTGATGCAAGAGCCATGAATTGTTGGCGAAAACTTCAGGTCGTTTTCATCTAACTTTTTCACACAGCCTTTTCAGCACTTCCAAATAGTAAAGTTGGTTAATTGTTTGTCCAGTTGGTACAAATTCATAATAAATAATCCCTCTGATATCAAAATGTTAGTAACATTGTTGCAACAAGTTCACGAGCTTAATTGTCAGACCTTGTAATACTATCAAAAAAAGTTTGTTAAAAGCAATGTATCACAATCAAGTTGTGTTTACTCTTAAAATGCAGGAATTTTAATACTAGAAAAACTGTAAATGTTGATTAGTACCTTAACAAATTGCATGTGTGTGGGGGGGAGGGGGGATCAGAAAAGAAAAAAGTATACTTGACAAAGTTCAGCACATTCATGACCAAAAAAAAATAGTAAACTAATGATGAAAGGAAATATACTTAACCTAAAAAAGATTATAATAATCATGCAATGAGTTCCTTGACACTAAAAGTTTTGTTCATAGTGGTATTCTAAGCACATAAAAGAAGGGCTAGCTAATAATTGTTGGTCAATAAATAGTTATTAAAAAAATAATGCATAGACAGAGAAATGTTAGAAGTCTGCTGCTGTCAGAACTATTCTCCAGTAAGAAGCATTAAACTGAGGAACAAGATGAAGATACTCATTACTATTACTTCAATTGTGCATTGCATAGTAGGTTTAGCAAGTGCAATCAGAAAAGGAAAAACATTAAAATCAAGACTTGGAAGGGAGGAAATAAAAATTTATTTGAAGATTATATATCTCTTTCACACAAAAAACATAAACTATATGGATTAATCCAAAATAATGAGGAATATTAATTAATAATTAACAAATGGTACTTGCATATCAAAACAAATTCTAAATGGATTAGAGTTAAATGTTAAAAATGAAAACAAAATAGAAATAGAACTTGATGTACCTATAAGAGGGAATTGCTTGTTAAACATGATATCCATCAATAGCACAGAAGAAATAAATATTTCTTTTTCCATAAAAATGCAATTCTCCTGTAAATAAAAAATACCACACCAAAAATTAAAGACAAGTGACAAAATGGGAAAAATAATTAAAGGATTTTTTTTCACATATCAATTAGAAAAGGACTGTGAGTAAGAAAATGGACAAAGACCAAAACTGACTTTTCACAGAAAGGTAAATGAAAATAAACATATGAAAAAGATTCAGCTTCATTAATGGAAAAAAAACCCAGAAGTTAAACAAAATTTATATTTCTTTCTTTGTCAAACAAATTAATGCTGTTAATTCATATAGAATATGCTGATTGGGTTAAGCTTTCTGAATGATTTGATATTGGCCTTAAAATTGTTCAAACATACCCTAACACATTAATTTTATCTAGGTGAAAAGCACAGGCTTTAGAAAGGACCAGTCCTGGATTCAAACTCTTATTTTACCTCCTACTAAGCTTTACAACCTCAGGAATGTAAAATAGGAAATTAATCCTTACCTCACAGATATTTTGTAAGAGGTAATGTTTACAAGCTCAGGGTCAGAGATATGGAAAGTGCACTATAAATACTCACTATCATTATCAATTCTAAATTCAGAGTTCCTCTTAAGACAGCCATCAGGGATGTGCCTTCGAATTCACTTTAATAGTCAACAGAAACATATTTATAAAAGCAAAACTGCCAAATGACCTACCTAGATGTATAAAAGGGGGACAGTTAAATAAGTTAGATGAGCTCTTGTAATCATTATAATATAGAATATTTACTAACACCAGAACATAATACTGTTGGATTAATTAGAAAAAACAGTTGTAATTATAAGTTCAATTTTTAGTATATTTTTTAAATGTGTGTGCATATGTGTGTGTGGGCATACAAATAACGACATCTGAAAACTGTGGTGGTGTGATATGGAAGAACAGTTATCAAACTGTTAGCATTTGTATTGACTCTGGGTTGTCAGAAGAATTTCTGTTCATACATTAGGTTTTTTCCCCCAAACATTAACAAACATGAAATATTCATTTTATCAATAAAGACAAAAAAACCATACATGTGCAACTATTATACCTAGAAATAATGCCTTTAATAATCACAGGTATTAAAGTGCTTTCTTGCCTGTCATTACAGTTCTTTGTATCTTTTGGCATAAATATTTTAACTGGTTGTGATTCATCACTTATTTTTCTTTCATAGTATCGCCTTACAGGGATAAACTTTCTGCTTGTTCCTGTGATACCAGATACAGACAGGGAGTCATTAAGCAAGTAACTTTGTAAAGATACTGTATCCTGGATTTAACATTTACTCTCCTGACAGAATTATTCATGAGATTTAGCAGAAGAGGATCAGTTTAGGTGGATTGATACTACTTCGAGAAAAGTTGTGATATGTTTTAAGGCATTTCTCTGTAATTCTGGTATACAAAGTTACTTCAACATTCTCTCATGTACATTGCAAGATACAACTGTACCAATAGATAGAATATAAAATGTTGAATAGAGCAATACTTAATACCTTCAAAATACACCCCTTTGAAATATCTCAAAGTATTTTGTACAAAATGTATATTCCTGCATGCAAAAGTTTGAAAGAAAAAAATCTTTAGCTCCACTGAATGTATTTGAAAATCTTTGTGTTTACTTTATTAGTGGTACTGGATTGAGGATGCAATGGCGAATGTGTGTGGACAGATTCTGACCATGGGGGTCTTTCAGTCTAGAAATCAAACCAATGTGACATTCAGTTTAGCCACTCAGAAATAATGGTTCCCTTCTCTCATAAGAGCTAAGAGCACCTGTCTCGTGTATTACCGATTTGATGCTCAACATTTAGAGAGCCTAAGAATCAGGGCTTGTATAACATGACATGGTAGATCTAAAAAAGGAATTAGTATTCTACGTCTTTAATAAGAACACAAGTGTTTCTGGCACCAATGATCTACACGCCATACTTGGAAAACATTAGCATTTGAGGGAACCAGCACTTCTGAATTTTTGCAAAAGTGGGGTGAGATTAGACTTCATAATCCTGGAAGCTCTTTTTGGTTTCCTGGAATGATTAAACAAGGATCGTAAGATTTGGATATAAATAGAATATTCCTTAATTTAACATACAATTGAAACTATTACACCTGAGTAGTTGGTGTCCCCACCTTGCTGGTGATTATACCACAGTGTCAAGAACGCCTGTGCTCGAGGCTGAATCTTTGTACCTCCCCTCCAAATTCATGTTGATGCCTAATGCTCATTGTGATGGTGTTTGGAAGTGGGGCTTTGAGAGGTGATTAGGCCATGAGGGTGGAGTCCTCGGGAATGGGATTAGTGCCCCTTATAAAAGAGACTCCCGAGAGCTCCATGTGAGGACACAGAAGAAGATGGCTGTCAATGAACAAGGAAGCAGGCCCTCACCACTGAATGGGCAGACGCCTTGATTCTGGATTTCCTAGCCTTCAGAACTATGAGAAATCAGTTTCTTGTTTATAAGCCACCCAGGCTATGGCATTTTGTTATAGCAGCCAGGGGGAACTAAGGCAGCATCTGATTCACCTTTTGAATGGGGCAGACACCCACAGTGTCTGAGGTCAGAGTTGGTTGGTACTACCAACGAAGCCCTGAAGAATCCAGCTGTGCCTTGGGTTTGTCAAACAGCTTCAACTATTTTTCAAACCTTTTGGATTCAGTAAAACTAAAAACTCACTTTGCCAAGCACTTTCACCCATAATTTTTAAACCCATGTGTATTTTAAGAGAAATTTAATCCATATGTTTCTGATTCATTTACACTTAAATCATCAAACTGTTGTTTTGTAAGAGCTATTTGATGTCCAAGGTTTTCTGAGCTCTGTAAACCTCTTTTCTTAGAAACAGAATGTTGTTTTGCCAGAGGTTTGACTCCTTGTTGAAATGCCAAAACCAGGAGGTTTCAGTGGGTTCCACATTCACCACAGAAAGCTTCCTCTTTGTTTCTATCAACACACACACACACAAAACCAAACCCCAGAGGCCAACTGACACTCTTCTGGCTTTATCATGACAGCCATTCTCCTCAATTCATGTCGTAGGAATGTGCTAGAGAGTTGGAAGTTTTGCTTTGTGTTTATGAAGTTTCTCCAATAGGATGATTATACAATGTTTCTGTAACCTTGGGGATTGCTCACTCAAAGCTGTCCAATTAGAATGCAAATCCAAAAACACAGACTTTTGAAATGTAAAACATATATTCAGACAGAAAAACAAGCAGTTTACATTTCAAGAGGGTCTCAGTTCTTTTCAAAAGGTGTCATTCTATCTTTCCATTTTTAACTTCTTAATCAATAACAGGAATACATTTAGAAAAGAAAATTAACTGGCGACATCTATAATTTTTATTTACAAAAGAAACACTAGCAACAGTTGCAAAGTATGAAATGTAAGAATTCAATAAAAATGCATTTTCAAAATTACTTCCACTCAATGATTGAAAGTAATAACTTAGCAGACTTTCAAGAAATATAGCACTTTAAAATTATTTAATAATCAGTTTTAAGGGCCTTGTAACACACATCACATTATGTGTTGCATGAGCAATGAAGCACAAATACATCTTAAAATGATTAAGGACAGAATTTTCTTCCAGTCATTTATTAATTTTTTTAAAGTACTGATAAAATACACCATAAAGTGTTACCCAGGTTTTAAACTTTGGTTTACAGAACATCCAGCTTCTTGTTTTTGAGATGCTTCACAAGAAAAAAAATCAAGGTCACGTAATTTGCGGTTTGGAGTCCTACAGATTTTTCAGTTTTTCTTGCCTCTTTGGCTGAACTTTTTGATAAAATGAGACACTGAAGATTGTGAAACCTGAATGGATTTTGTCCTTGAGTTTTGCATTTTAGTTACCCTTGTAACCTTGACTTCCAAAAGGCTTGATGGAGACAGTTAAGGTTTCAACCAAGTTTAAGTCTTTAGCTTTATGATTTTTTTGTGAATTACTTGTGTAATCTACAGCTTTCTACTATTCATTAAAATGGTTTTGCAAATGACTTAAGGCCTGTTGCTTTGACAAATAAAAACCAGGCTTATTATACCACCTATAATTGAACAATAATTACAATGTTGATTATCTTTTGTTGGGCTTGCTTAATAAAGCTCTAAGTAGTTTAGTGGGATTTATAGCTTCCAGGATTTGAACATGAGGTCATAGAGGTCTTTATTTTTTTGCCAGCTGACCTTTTGTTTGAGTATAAATTAACCCAATTTGTGCTGCTTTTTATATCTGCTCTCAAAAGTCAGGCCTGCACAGTACGTTATATAGATCACTACAGCTGTCTAACTAATAAAGTTATTTTGATTTTTTTATTAAAATCTTATTTAAATATCTAGATGATTTAAAGATATAAGACTAACTGGAATTAAACCCTGCAAACACAAAACTAAATGACAAAACAGATCAGCCACGTACTTTAATGACCATTAAACTGCTCTCTGCAAACTCTGAGAAATACTGGTTGTTGAAGACAAGAAGGCTTTTTTCTATGCACCTTTCTGATACTCTTAAATAAGGCTATAACTGACTTTGTTTCTTTCAACAAGAAAAAATTCATAATAATCATTAAATCTGATCATTGCAAGCCAAGACTAAGTATTTCCTTTAAAAAGCCTCACCCTTCTCATGTACCCTTACCTGCTTTGCCTGTGGAACAGGGAGAGGGGACATAGGGAATGTTATTGTTTTTCCTGCTTTAACAATTAGTACCAGCATTTATCCACCAACATATTGAACATCTGCAGTGTACCTGGTTTTTCAGAGATAAAGAAAACTTGGACTGTGCTGTCCAGGAGCTCAGGGTCAAGACACAAATAATACTGTATTATCCTTTCAGCAATATAGTTTTCCTTAGCCATTGAGTGCTTTTTGTTATATTACATAGCTCTGTCCTCCTGGGACAAGGCTTCATAAATATCTATGGCTTTTTGTAGAGGAAAAAGCAATATTTTTGTCTTGTTGCTATCTTGAACATTCTACGGCTCTTCCTTGACTGAACAGTATCACCTCCTAGTAAAGGGCAATAATTATTTAGGAACTTAGGTCAAGGATGACTGTTAAAAATCAGCTCCTAAGCTTGTGACAACAGTCACCTCCTGCCTAGTGGTCACAATGTTATATTCACAGCAATAAATGTACAATTATATGAGCAACGGTATGATGTTTGCTCAGACAGCTTCTATACAAATGTTTTTGCAGATAGCGTGAGAGAAAAAGCAGTGTGACTTAAAAGGGTTTTAGACTTGCAAGCAACTGTTGTAGCATCAGTTTTACCAATGGTAGATACTGAAATTACCACCTCTAAACCTGCCCTCATCTGTAAAACGGGAATGACACTTACCTCACAAGTTTTTGTTTGTTTTTTTGGGGGGTATGGATTAAGTGAGGTTAATATAGGTGAAAGCTCAAGGCACAGTGTCTAGCACAGCGGTTCTCAACCTTCCTTAATACAGTTCCTCATGTTGTGGTGACCCCCAACCATAAAATTATTTTTGTTTCTACTCTATAACTGTAATTTTGCTACTGTTATGAATTGTAATGTAAATATCTTTTTGTTTTCTGATGGTCTTAGGAGACCCTTGTGAAAGGGTCGTTCGACCCCCAAAAGGGGTCGCGACCCACAGGTTGAGAACTGCTGTAGCATATAGAAAGCAATCATTAAGCATTAATTGGATCAGAGCAGGAAAGCATTCACCATTCCTCTAAGCAATCAGTGTCACGTATTCAGCTGTTTCCTGGAAATTCAAAAGAAGCAGGATGGAATCCCTGCTCTTAAAGATCTACATTATATTTACTAGAGCCTAGGAACTAGATAGTTTCTGTACCATTTGATTATTTCTCACAAGCTTCAACTACCAGAGATTTATCTCTATAAAAGCAGGTACATGGCAGATGTTCAATATGTTAATGGATGAATCTTGGGACTAATTGTAAAAAAAAATAAAAAAAATAACAAAATTTCCTATGTCCTCCATCCAGCTGGCTCAGATCAATGTAGAGGACTATTGTTGTCAATCAGGATAAAGAATTAGCTGCTGACAATTCATTTGCATTTGTTCTCTGTCAATCAACAGTTGAGGTTCCAGCACTCTTATATAGGCTGTTGAAAATAAACTGTTCTACTTTCTTGAGAATAAAAATGTTTATTATTTTTGTTCTGTGGAAAAACAGTACTGGTTCTACTATTTATTTTCTGGATGGGATACACTTGGGCAAATCTTTTCTTGTGTCTATATTTCTCATTTGATATTGAATAAGTTAGACCAAATAATATCTATAATCCTTTCTAATTCCAACATTCTATTTTTTCTTACTCAAGCTACTAGCTTTTGAAAGAATTAATCCTTCCAAGATAGGTGATTGGGGAAGACAACATTTTATTTAAAAAGTTGAGAATAGCTACAGAATTTGGCATCAATGCTCTGAATAAGTATCCACAGCTATCTAAGAATGGAATTTGGCATCAATGCTCTGAATAAGTATCCACAGCTATCTAAAAAACACAGGTTTTTAATTTTTTTCATCCTACTATTTGCTGAGGTGTAGGTGATTAACCTTCTGGTTTAGAGCACTTTTATCTTTTCAGTTACACATTCACACACACATTAATGCCTATTATGAGTGCTTTTAATATTAGAGTGCATACCAGCACTGCAACTTATATGTGACTTGAACAAAATGTTTAACTTTTAAGTCCTCAGGTTCTTTTTCCCTCTAGAAAACAGTCAATAATACTTAACTAATAAGATTTTTAGGCCCTTATCACAGTGCTTAACAAGAACCCAATAAATAGTTATCACATTTTAATTAAGAAGTTAAATATCTACTTATATCTTGGCATAGAGTTGTTGACTTTAAACATATTCATTCAAATATTTAATAAGCCTAACTTGTACATACACACGTCACAAGAAGGGACTAAGAAAAAGTATGTATATTTCTTCCCTTAAAAAGCCTATAATCTCCCTTGGGAACAAGACATAAGATTCATGAAAAGTTGAATAATAAAGCAATTATTATGAGAGTCCACAAAATAGTATTTGTTAAACAGCAAATTAGTGGGATATACAACATATGCAAATAAATTTAGAGATAGGTGACATCGTTGTTAAGAGAAGTCTGTGTAGAGCAGCTGGCAATTAAACCAGGTTATTGCAAATTGCTCAAATTTCAAAATGAGAGAGAATTATTGCATAAGGCAAAGGAAAAGTTCTCAGGGAAATACAATCACACCGTTTTGGCAGGTATGCCTGTGAGCCTGCATGCAGACACAAATACATAGAAAAGAAACTTTTTAAGGGTAAGTCATGTAAACCACTGAACACGGTACCTGGCCTATCATCAAACATATAATAATTGTTACTTCTTATTTCAGAAGCCACAAACTGTGGCCCATTGGGCAAATCAAGTCCACAGACATAATTTCTTTAGTCACATCCTTCTCTTTACATAACATACGAACCAGCTTTTTAAAAGTAGAGGATTTCATAATTTAAAAAAAAAGAAACCTGGGTCTCTGGTTTCTCTTGGAAAAATCCTGAAGATTTTCTATAAATGAGCCTGCATTTCCTTAACACAAATCTACTGAGACTGAATAGTTGCTGCTGCTTCCTTTAAACTTGACCTCAATCACTAAGGTCTCCACCAACTCAGTGCTTTCAGATGTAGTCATAATGGGTCTATGCATTGGCTACTACCTTACAGTTTGGCATTTGCAACCCACAAAACCCTGGGAAAGGGCTCCATTTGCTCCATCCTCCTGGGAATGGAGTGATACCATCTAGCAGACCTAACAAGGGAACACCTGGGTCAGGTTGGGAGGTGAGTAATCAGGGAAAGCTTTGCAAGAAAAAAATAGTAAAAGGTATTTTGCTTCCGTCAGCTCTCCTCCCCTGCAATGCCTTTTCAGAGTAGATAGATGAGACTATTTAGGGTTTTTCTAAGCATTTTAAGTTTTGAAGGACTAACTATGTGGACCAGTGAAAAGGGGAGGGTTGCTTTTCTATTACCAGGTAGTCCAGCTCACTACAAGCAGTTAGGAACTTAGGGCAGAAGTCCTAGTGAGGAAAAATGAGTAGACATTTAGAGGGAATGTACAATACTTAGGTATCTCTTTGAAATCTAATTGGAGTAATAAAGATCTGAACAGGCTGCAAAGCAAGGATCAAGATAGCAGTTCCAATTCCGTTTTCTCAATAGGATTTACTTTCAGGGCACTGTATGAGATATGATCAAAAACTCCAGTGAATGCTGCTGCCGAGCGCCATCCAACAGAAAGGCAGGGATCTTCAATATGGGAAGCAGCATCTCAAACCCTAGTAACAGTGTGTGACAAGTTTCAACTTATTCGGTGCAGCCAGTTGGGTGTGAGCTATGGTTGAGAGAAGGTGTGTTTTAAAGTGTGCCAAAAATCATCCTCCATCATGACAATGCTCCGTGTCATACATCGCTTCTGGTATGCAGCGATTTCTGTCAAGTAAAAATATTACAGTGTGTCCTCATCCATCTTATTCACCAGATCTGGCACCATGGGACTTCTGGCCCTTCCCCAAAGTCAAAATGATTTAGGACATTGAGGCAGCCACAACAGCACAACTAAAGACATTCAGGAAAGAGGACTTCCAGAACTGCTTCAAAAAAGTGGCAAGAGTGATGGGATAAGTGTGTTTGAAGCAAGGGGGAGTATTTTGAGGGGGATTATTGGCAATGTGTCTTTTACTGTAATAAACTTTAAATTTAAATATTCACAGTGTTTTTTATCACACCTCATAGTTTTCTACAGCCTAAGTGAGCAGTTCTCAACCTTCCTAATGCCATGACCCCTTAATACAGTTCCTCATGTTGTGGTGACTCCCAACCATAAAATTATTTTTGTTGCTACTCTATAACTGTAATTTTGCTACTATTATGAATCATAATGTAAATATCTTTTTGTTCTCCGATGATCTTAGGCGACCCCTGTAAAAGGGTCTTTTGACCCCCAAAGGCGTCATGACCCACAGGTTGAGAACCGCTGGCCTAAGTAATGATGAGCATCCCTATTTTCCTTGATAAACTTGATTGGTATAGATTAGATAGATATAGATATAGCTATAGCTATAGATATAGATATAGATATAAATATAGATATATTCATTCCATGAAACTTTCAAAATATGCAACAGGAGTCCAAAGCTGTCTGCAAAAGATTCAACAGGAGGAGGAAAACCACAATGAAACATGAAAAAGGGCACCAGTCGCAGAATGAAAAGTTCAAATGTACAATAGTATTAAGCCATCATACAGTTGTTCATATATGTACTCCTAGGAGAAGGAAAGAAAACTAGATGCAACAAATAATTAGTGGATAGACAAGGGTAGAGCTGGAAGATTAGGCTGTCACAGTCTGCTGGGACACTCTCCATGTAGGACAGAAGCTGTACTGTTCTGGAAGACAGGAGCTGTACTTTCTGTTGTGCCACTTAGATGACACTGTAAAACCCTCACTTAACCACACAGGTGAATGTTATGGCCCCTGTCTGATTCAGCCAAGTCTTCAGATATTTTCTATCTCATCCAAAAATGAGACCACACAGTACTTTTAGCATTAAAAATTGTCACAATTTTGTACTAGGAGGCATTTACTGGCAAGTTCCAAAGTCAAATGTTTTATAGAGGCAAAACTGGGCCAGTAATCCCAATTCATGTGGTTGGTAATTGTGCTTAGTAGGATGCCTAACTCATA
Source organism: Hipposideros armiger (assembly GCF_001890085.2). Classification (NCBI taxonomy): domain Eukaryota; kingdom Metazoa; phylum Chordata; class Mammalia; order Chiroptera; family Hipposideridae; genus Hipposideros; species Hipposideros armiger. Next base: position 830,386 of record NW_017731701.1, read on the forward strand.
GGTGCAATATTGAAACTCATATACCATTCTCCACCCCCCGCCAAAAAACTTTGAAATTAAAAAAAAAAAGTTATAGATCTACAAATTTATGGTATTACATAGTGATCCCAGTTTTTGCTTTCAAAAAACAGAGTAGATAATTATGATCCTTGTTTAATGTGTAGGGAATCTGAGGCAGGGAAGTTTAAGTGACTTGTCCAAGGAAACCTCTACAGGAACATGGTATAGCATACACCAAAGCCCAGGGTTCCTCGCACGATTCTATGATGCCTTATCTTTCCCTCTTCAATAAAATAAGGACCAAAAAGAAAGTATTCCCAAGAAGCTAATACAGAACAATAAAACTCCATGTGGTCATTTATATGTACCATTTTTGTTCTAAAAAGTGAACAGAAAGTTAAAAAAAAAATTGCCTCTGAACAACAGAACTGCTCACTGCTGAAAGCACTGGAAATAATAAAGCAGCATTTACTTGCTTATTATGTACAGGATGCTCTGAGGACCATTATGTGAGTAACCAGTTTTACACTGTGGATAATTTAATCACGTTTCACAAAAGACCTCTTTTGCAGACACCACAATCATTGAGATACCAGGGGATAACTTCCACCTTTGTGACAATTCATGAAGTTCCATTTTGTGTGTTTGGTTTCTTTCTGGAAAGACTGAGAAAAATATTGAAGCCCTTTTGGAATTTTCAGTAAAACGTGGCTACATGAACTTCCTCTTGTCTGTGGAATATTCCCTCATTAAGTGGCCACTTATTAAAAGGTGTCATATTCCATTTTTCTCCCCAACCTCTTTGACATGGGGTAAATCCTTTATAAATCTGGGCAAAGCTAATAACATGGCTTCATTTAACAAATACTAAAAACACTGAGATGCATGACATATGTTACTGTAAAAATGGCTTATACCCCCAAATCCCTCTTTTTAGATACATAAAAAGCTCTTAAAATGTCCTGTAGCTTAACATATTATTGAACGCATTCTCAAATATTGCCATAAATACATTAAAAACCGTTGCTTTAGAACAATGTACTGTAATTTAAATTTTTCAGTCTCCTGGATTTCTCCCCACCTATTATTTCCAGACTGTTTATCCTCCTATTTTCCTTAGAAACATGTGCTTGGACCCTTTACTGAATGCAATAACAATTTAATACCAGACAGTAATTGCCATTATCAGCTATTGATTCTTGATTTTGTTTGAGTAAATTGGCCCAAAGCAGGTGCTACCTTATTTTCTTTATTAAGAAATCAAATATCCATCATATCAGTGACTTCATTACCCATAGGAAATCCAGACTACAGTTTTTATATACTGTTGTGGGTTAATGTTCAGGAGTGACTTGAAAAAAATTTGAATAATATAGAAAAAACTGTTGAGGATGTGATATTTTGGTGCTATAATTTTAGATAATATATAACTTCAATTCACTTCAATTCTTTTTCTTTTTCAGCTCTCACTTAAATTATTTTATATTTTTTAATTTAGATTTAAAAATAAACATATAAGAAGTCATTTCAGACATTAGAATAAATAAAATTTAATTTTTCTATTTTAATTCAACTTAGTTGTAGTTGCTGCTTTAAAAAAAAGTGAAGTGCTCTATAGTTATATTTTCTTTAAAATGCTTCTAAAATTAGAAGCAGATCTATATTTCCTTTTTAGTGCACTTGCTCTTTTTCCTGCCTCCTGCTCTTACTGGAATGTTTTTGTTATCCTCAATGATAGTCAACAGATGTACTTTCTCACAGAACTTATTAGCAGCTGTGAAATGCTACTGTCCTAAGTAGCAGCATTTGTTGTTGACTGTTGAGATGTAATTGCTGTGATAATGAAATTACTTCACAGGCTTCAGCCAGTCTTCAGTCAACATTTACTGGAACCTACTATTTGCAAAGTACTGATTTCACCACACTAACAAAACTTAATCTAACTAAAGAGAAAGAACCTAAGTGCTAAGTTACTTTTATTACATACCAATGGGGAGAAATTGATGTCATAGAAACGGAGTATTTAGGTCTGAAGTATAGCCAAATACAAGAGTGAAATAATCCAAAGGAGGAAAATGAGACACCCATTTGGATCTCAGAGAAGGGAATGGTGGTGGCCAAGGGCATGTGGGGATTAATTAGCTTTGGTAAAGTAGTGTGGGGAATATCAACAATAAGAATGAGGAATAACAATGAAGTACATGAACTCTGAATCCCCATGGTACCATGTCTTGTTAGATGTCTACAAACCAAGGGAGAGGATGCATTCCAGTAAGTCACTTCTTGAACAGAAAAATGTCTTAACAGAAATAGAAATACCAAAGCATGATATCGAATTTGAAGGAGATTGAACCATGAAATAATAACATTTAAAAATAATTAAAATTCACAGCTAACATCATATTTAATGGCAAAAAACTGAAAGCTTTTTCTCCAAGATCAGGACAAGGCAAGGATGCTCATTTTTGCCACTTCTATTCAAGCATACTAGAAGTCCTAGCCAGAGCCATTAGTCAAGAAAAATAAATAAAAGGCATCCAAATTGAAAATGAAGAAGTAAATTTTTCTCTATTCCATTATGATATGATCTTATGTATAAAAAACTAAAAATTCTACATGCCAAAAAAATTAGCACTAATAAACAAATTCAGCAAAGTTGCAGTATACAAGATGAACCTACAAAAATCATCTGCATTTCTATATACTAACAATGAACAATCCAAACAATCCAAAAGTTAAGAAAACAATTCCACTTACACTACTATCCAAAAAATAAAGCACTTAGGAACAAACTTAAACAAAGAGGTGAAAGGCTTATATACCAATAACTACAAGGCATTGCTAAGGGAAATTTAAAAAGACAAAAATAAATAGAAAGATATCCTGTATTTCTGAATTGGAAGACTTAATATTGTTATGATGTCTATACTATCCAAAGCACTCTACATATTTAACACAATTCCTATCAAAATCACAATGACATTTTTTACAGAAGTAGAAAAATCTATGCTGAAATTCATATGGAATCTCAAGGGACACTGAATAGCTAAAACAATCTTGAAAAGGAAGAACAAAGTTTGAGTTCTCATACTTCATGATTTCAAATTTGCTACAAAGCAACAGTAATCAAAACAGTGTGGTAATGGCATAAACGCAATGGAATGGAATTGAATAGAGAGCCCATATAAACCCTTACGTATATGTGAAGTCAAATAATTTTCAAAAAGGATGCCATTCAATGGGTAAAGGAGAATCTTTTCAACAAATGGTGGTTGGAAAACTGGATATCCATAGGTGAAAGAAAGAAGTTAGGTACATATATTATAAACAAAAATACTATATACAAAAATTGACTCAATGGATCAAAGACCTAAACATAACGACTAAAAGTGTTAAAACTCTGAGAAGACTACAAGGGGAAAATGTAAATGGCATTGGATTTAGCAATGATTTCTTGTATACAACGCCAAAAGCATGCACAACCATAACAAACTACATAAAGTTGACTTCATCAAAATTAAACACTGTTGTGCATTAAAGGACACAATTAACAGAGTGAAAAGGCAACTGATGAAATGGGAGAAAATACTTACACGCCATATATCTGATAAGGGGTTGATATCCAGAATATATGAACTCCTACAACTCAACAATTAAAACAACAACAACAACAGCAACAAAAATTTTTTTTAAATCGTCAAAGGACTTGAATACACATTTCTTCATAAGAAGACATACAAATATGATTTCACTTATGTGTAGACACTAAAGAAAAAAGAAACAAACAAAAGAGAAACAGACTCATATGCACAGAGAACAATTTCATGGTTGCCAGTTGGGAGGGAGGTTGGGGGCTGGGTAAAAAAGGTAACAGGATTAAGAAGTAAGCAAATTGGTAGTTACAAAATAGTCACAGGGATGTAAATACAGCATAGAAAACATCATAAATAATATTATAACAGTCAGGTTGGTACTAGACTTATCGGGAGAATCACTTCATAAATTATATAAATGTCTAATCACTGTGCTGTACACCTGAAACTATATAAAATAATACTGAATGTCAACTGTAATTGAAAAAAGAATATACAAATGGACAATAAGCACAGAAAAGATACTCAACATCACTAATCATTAGTGAAATATACAAGGAGATACCACTTCACACCCATTAGGATAGCTATTATAAAACAAAGAAAATAACAAATATCAGCAAAGGTGTGGAGAAACTGGAACATTTGTGGATTGCTGGTGGGAATGGAAAATGGTGCAGCTGCTATGGGAAACAGTATGGAAATTCCTGGAAAACTTAAAAATAGAATTACCATAAATACCAGCAATTCCATGTTTGGGTATATATCCAAAAGAATTGAAACAGAGACTTGAACAGATATGAACTTTGAACTGTAAAGGACTTTGAACCTGAAAGACATTATGCTGAGTGAAATAAGCCATTCACAAAAAAGACAAATACTATGTGAGGTACCTAGAGAAGTCAAATTCATAGAGACAGAAAGTAGGATGGTGGTTGCCAGGGGCTGGAGTGGGAGGAAAATGGGGAGTTAGAAAGGCAATGGGTACAAAGTTTCAATTAGGGAAGATGTAACAAGTTCTGGGATGGATGGTGGTAATGGTTATACAGTAAACTGAATATACTTAAATCCACTGAACTGTACATTTAAAAATGCTAAAATGGTAAATTTTATGATGTGTACTTTTTACCACAATAATAAAAACAATAAAATAATCAAAATGGTAGAAGGTAGCATCTATAGGAGAAAAGTAAAAGCAATCAAGATCATTTCATCTTGATAAGAGAAAGTGATTTGCCATCAAATAAATTTTTTTAGGGGCATTTGATTAGACATTGCAAATGAAGAAGTAAAAAAACAAAGAAATAAAAAAAATCCTAAAGAAATATCAATGGGTTAGAATGCACAAGACTTTCACCTTGGCACTGAGTGTCAAACAAAACAAAAAACAGAAAGCAGGAGAAAAGCTGGATTTAAGTTAGATCAAATGAAGTAAGGGCTCTGAGCAGAGGAAACAGGGAAAAGAAAAAAAAAATCTTAAGGATAGAGAACTTCAATGGGAATTCTGCGAATAAAGTAGGCTTGAATCCAATAACTATCTCAAAATTGTTTTGTCTTCAAATATATGGTGATTGAAGAAGAGCTGACTCTGGGTGGTGAACACATAATGCAATATATACATGATGTGTTATAAAATCGTACACTTAAAACCTATGTAATTTTATTAACCATTGTCACCTCAATACATTTTAATTTTAAAAATTGTTTGTCTCGATGCTAGCTTTTAAGAGTAGACTTTATTCATGATTTGGAGAACCTGCATCCTTCAACGGTTTCCCAATATATCTCCCCCAACTAGCAGGACAATATATTATAATGGAAACATTAATGGCTAGAAACCGAAAGGTGCAGAATCCAGGCTATATTATGTCACCAGTTTCATGATTTGGGACACATCACTTAACCTTTCTGGGTTTCGGTTTCCTTATTTCTAAATAAAAGTGTTGAACTAGAGAAAGTCTACAGTTCCTTCCTGATTTCCCATTGTGTGGGTTTATGTGGCTCCAAGTCTCTTTGACAGGGAATAAAAACGGTCTGTCAACAATAAAAAATAAAAAGCTTTCAGTGCGAAGACTGGTTTCTGCTTTTTATTGAGAGAAAAAGTTAAGGGAGTAAAATACTATTTAGTATCTCAGATTAGGTACAACATTACCCACGTTGTGGGGGTCAAAGGAAAGTAGACTCCAAGGAAACAGACTCCCAGTTTCACGGGCTTGATGAAGTGGCTCCACTTACTTTCCTTACGGAAAGACACATAAAGCCAGTGTGCAGAGCAAGTATCTGGGAAAGCAGTAGCTGCAGAGGCAGCTCTGCTTCTCGTGATTTAAAAGCAGCAACACTAGCAAGGAGCCTCATTGCCAGCAGATGAGTTCATCAAATCATCTACTTCTGGGTTTGAGCACTCACATCTCCAGAGTGATTCTCCAGGGCTCAGAGAGGAAATGCCTCCCTGACAGTTGACACTGCTGGATATTAGAATAATGTGTTGGTTATGCTCTCAGGAAGCCCACAGGCTAATAGGGGGAACAGGCATGGAAACAATGATAAAATAATACAGAATATGCAGTGGTTATTAGATGAGCGTTAAATGTCACCTTAGCTCAACCAGAGATGAGCATGAAAGCTTCTTGGAAGCACCCACATTTAGGATGCATCTTCAACAAAGAGACCTGGTTAATCAGGGAAAAGGGTAGCAAGAGTGCACGCTGGAAACTTCTAAGCTCAAAGGGAAGCTTGTGCAATGATACAGGGGTGAGAAACGGCACGTTGCTAATGATTTGGGGTTTGGAGGCCCTAGGTACATGTGTATGTATGTGTGTGTATGCAGGGTTGTTCAAGACAAAAACATTGTTACTGTGTTGTGGTGAAAAGAGTATGAAAACCAAATAAAGATACTGGGACAGAAGACCATGTAAAATGACAAATAGGAATGGTAAGGATGGAGAGGAAAGAACATATTTGAGAAAATATTTGGGTGGTAAAATCCTCAGGACTTGGCAATTGATTCAGAAGAGGACAATGAGGGGAGAACAATTCAAGGAGGCCTTCTAAGTGTCACTTTGGTGACTGAATATGAAGAGATGGCAGTGCAACCAAGTAGGCAAGAGTTTGAAAAGGAACAAGCCAATTAGGAGAAAATAGTGAGTTGGAGAAAAACAAAGAACAACCATTAAGCCATTTTTGCAGCTTGAATGTACTTGTCTGCTCCACCAACTTCCCATTAGATAACCAGAAATTACATTTGGGGAGGGTGTACGAAAGATCTAAGACAGAAAAACAGTTTGCTGGGCTCTCAACTTGCAAAATGCTCCTGGAAAAACCTACATTCCCATATTTTTACCTTCTCTCCCCCCACAATGAAATGCCCATTCTCTGGGACCACTGATAAAAATAAATGATAAAGCAGATGTAGTGAATGCACCGAAAAATACTATGAAAATGAAGTTCTAAGAAATCTGTGGGAGAAGATAAACATTGTCACAACAATTCGGCAGAATCTTCCCCAGGCAACTCCTGCAGGAACTGACTTGTGTGTCAAGGAAAGCCTGCTGACCACACCGTGGTCTCACCAGTTACAGCCTCTGGGTAAGAAAGGCGTTTACTCCCATCTTCACATTTCTCTACTGCCAGCAGGCAGAATATAGCCACTCCTATCCCCACCTCCTTCTTCCACAGAAATCATGATTCTCAAATGGCTACACCACTAGTGGACACCAGATACTTGCATTGCCACAGGGATTGAAAGCTCTGGAGACCACACTGCGTGTGTGGCTGGCACTCCGCTGATCAGTGAAGTCCAAGCCTCTCCCAATTTACACAATGCTTCAGGAATGTGAAACACTTCACGCTCTTTTGCATTTTTGTGAATTTAGGGAGCCAATTATTTTATCAAAGATCATTAAAAGAAGTGAAAAAGATAGATTGGCTCTTCTTCCTTAAACTTTGCTTTTTGTAAAGCCAACATTTTCACAAGACTGGGCTGCAGCCAACTGGGCAAATAAATAGCAGGGCAGGTTTTTTTTGTTTTGTTTTTTTTGTTTTAAGTCATTGTTATCAGTTGAAGTAACCCACTAAAACAACAATAACAATAAATCTCTAAGGTCCAAAGTCTGCTATGGTGATGAAATTTCAGTAACCAACAGAGCAGTGACTAATTTTTCTCTGCTTGTGCTTTGTTCTAGTTTCTCAGTTAAAAGGATTGATTCAAATTGCCCATTTCCCATCAGTACTGCTTGAGATCATTGTCCAAGTATCGCATTCCACTGTCTATCAAAAAAAAAAAAAAGTACGGTAAGCCCAGTTCAAATGCTACTTCAGCCCTAGGCTTCTTAATAAGTGATAATTCTTTCAGGACTCTGTGGCACTACTTAGCACATTTAACAACCCAGAAACAAATGACATACATCATGGCTTGAGTTGCAAAAGAATATGGACCAATAGCTCAAAAATGTGAACATTTCTGATCAATATACAATAAAGGTTTTTCATTTGCACTTTTTCATATATCATTATATCAAATCAATGTATGAAACAGTTCTAAAATTTTCTTTCAACAGAAGCTATCGATCTATATCAATAATCTCCTCTCCATGATATTTATACATTTTAACAGCAAACATGTAGAATCGGCGTAGCATGAGTCTCTTTACTATATCTCTGTATATTTTTCTACTTAGAGCCTGGATCTGAAGTTGCTGAAGACGATAGGGCCTCTTTACCTCATGCGTGTTTCTGCCCTCGGAAAGCACAGGAGACTCCACGGTCCCCAGGGCTCTAGGTAAAGGAACAATGAGGTTGGAGAAGGACAAGATCTTTAGGGCTAACCAAACAAGGGTCAAACCAAGTCACTGATTGTGGGTAGAGGCCAGTGGGAAGTACACTGCTGAACAACACCCTAAGGAAATCACACACAACACCTAACATACCACCTATAAGGAAACCAAAAGTATGAACTAAAACAAAGACAAGAAATGTCAGGCTAACTTGTAACCAGTTAGTAAGAAGATTCCTGTCTCCCTCTTCCCCACCCACACCTCCCTCAACAGAGAATCTAAGCTTTAACTGTCAGGGGGGTGGGGGAGAGAGGGGAGAGAGAGAGTGATGGGGGAGAGGGAGGAAATACCTCCAAGCCACGTATGGCCCCTTTCCTCTGAACCCCTTAGCCACAATGTCAGTGAAATTGTTCAACATGTTAAGATATAGTAAAAACGACTCAGGGAAGACGGCCTTGAGGGAGAGCAGAGTTGAAAGCAATAAGGAAAATAATACTTTTTTTTTTTTAAGAGAGAGACAATATTGTGTCAAAATTTTAACCCAGGCAGTATGGCTCATATTATATCGAGCCATACTGCCTGGGTTAAAATCCCAGCCTAAAATTTATCAGTTATGTGATCATGAACAATTTACTTAACATCTTGGTATCTCAGTTTCTTCATTTTAAAAAATGGAGAGAATACTAGTACCTACCGCATACAGTTAGTGTGAAAATTAGGTTTATATATGTAAAGTGGGAGGCATGAAGTTGGTGCTATTTAAGTATTAGCTAGTATATTATACCCCATTAGCCAGTTACATTTGACCAAGCTTGAGGTTCAAGTCTATACTTGAAAATAATTTAACTGAATTCTTCATATACTACTACAATTTTAAAAGAAAGAAGTCCCACACACCATAAGACTGACCTCTCACTAACACATATTGGTTTTCTTCCAATTGATCCAATAAGTTGTTATTGTACTAATTTTATTGTCCTGAAGCAATTAGACATTGGATTAGAAGTTTTCATTATTTTAAAACTACCAGTTTCTGACATAAAAGCTGATCGTCACTGTAAACTATCAGGACAACGAAATCATAGCTAAAAACTAAAAGATCACATCGTTTTCTATTATAACCATAGATATTTTTGCTAAATTGCTAAATCAGACATATATATATATATCTATCTATATATATAAACACACATGCATACTATGTATGTACCTCTAAGTCACATAACATTTACTGACCTACTGCAGTGTATCAACAATTATCTTGGATTTAATAGAATGAAACTATTTTTATTAATACCCTAAATGTTTTATAAGAGAATAATTAATCTTTATTCCTCATAGGTAATATTTAACACAGTTTTTACCTTTTTCTTCTAATTTTCTATTTGTCTTTGAAATATATGATGTATCAGCTATATTGCAAAAGCAGAACTTTGCTCAATTTGACACTGCAAGGCAGAACACAGTGCAGAAAATATATCACTGCCCGTTCTCTTCTTGTGCTTTACAAGTTGCATGTTTTAAACTCCAAATTTAGGAAAGCAGGTTATGGCTGCAAAAGGGAAGCTCAAATGACATGCTTTAGTGTATGTCAGTTTTGGGGACATTGAACAGCTGCGTGATGGTGCGATGCCCATTCACTAGACGACTCAAGGACGGAGGAAAATTTCAGCAACCCGGAGTTTATTTAGTTACAGAAATTTTTTAGTGAACTTCAGTTCATGTTAAGGCCTGTTAACAACAGGAAGAATCCATATTTCTGCCAATGAGGATTGGGGAAGCCTGGTGACATTAATAAGATCCAGATCCCAGGCCAAACAACTGTGATCTTCCTTACCCACTGTCCCACAGGGTGAGTATGGGAAAGCTTTTCATCTCCTCCATCTCTGATTTGCAACAGGGGAAGGGGAAAGGGAAAATAAGAGTAGAAGCCACCAGAAATTATTGTTCTAATTTAGCATTAGCAGGAATTTGTAAACCACCACTAAGCAGATAAAGCTAAGAGCTACTAACGACAAACATAACCAAACAATAACCCCTGTGACTGTTTAATGGAAGCCCTGATTAGAAACACAGAAGCCAGTAGCCTTTACTGGAAACCAGGGAGTAATAATGCATTCAGAGAGAAAGGGTAATAGGGCTTGCACAGAAAATAAGCATTCTGTAAAGACAAGAGAGGCAAAAGAGGCAAGCAGGTATGGAAGGAGTTAGCAATAATATAGCCATTTGAAAACTGAATTATCATTCTGAAGTTAATGAATTAACACACTGGAATAAAGACATAACATTTAGAGATACTCTCCTACCTAATTTCACATGAGTTTATATGGATATAGGTAGATTTCTGTTTTGTATTTTCTTTTTCAAAGTGTAGTTCAATGTTTATAACTGTATGAGTCACTGAATAATCAATCTTCCAATGGGTGTCAGATTTCATGTTACAGTCAGCTCATAGTAAACTATTTTGCATATTTATTTGTTTCCAGAGTCATTGCCCATGCACTCAAAGAGCAAGTTAAAGTATACCTGGCAATAGAGGGAACTTCATGGAAATTACAGATAAAATTTTCTACATCAGGGCTTATACATTTTATCACTGATACAAAAAGACACAAAATGGCCAAAATAGTCTGGTTGAAGTGTCTCTTACATTACCTGGACACAACTGTCTCCTCATATTTAATTTGTTTGTTTCCAAAGATTTATTTGATTTGGAAAATAATGTAGAATCTCACTTTTTCTGGTGATCATCAAAGTCAATGCTAAGGAAATTATTCATTTCATGGAGCTAATACTCTATACTATGCTATCTAATAGGATAGCCACTAGCCATGTATTACTCACATTTGAATTAATTCAAATAAATAAAATGAAAAATGCAACTCCTTGGTTGAACATATCAAGTGCTCAACAGCCACATGTGACTAGTGGTTAGTGCTTTGGAACATACAGACAGTAAGTATTTCCATCATTGCAAAAATTTCTTTTGGACAGTGCTGTACAGCAAGTCAAAATAGTTCAGAGAACTATATTTGTAGAAAACAAATAATTTCAATAAATAAAAAAGCACGTCTCTTCTTTTTTTGTCATTCTTTTCAAAGATTTTTCTAAATAATCAGTATTTCTAAATGAGAATATTCCCCATATTAAAATTGCATACCACATCTTGCCTAGGTAGCATCTCCATTTTATGTTTGTGGTCCAAAGATTAAAATTTAAAGTAATCCATTCATGTAAAATAACATCCAATGAAGCTTTAAAGTAACATTTAAATTCAACAAAATTTAAGACTTTTTAGCCAGGTTACTCTACAGTGTTATGTATTTATAATAATCAAATTAAACTAGAATAGACCTAAATATGCCATGTGTATAAAATAGAAGTAGTTCTTTATTAATCACATGATTGATACTATTAAGTAATTAAATATGCACCCAAATCATTGGTTTGAATATTTCAAATATTTTAAATATCAGTGCTACATCAGTAACAAATATTTCAAAGTACTAGTTCTATTCATGTGTTTCTACACAGAAAAAGCCGATGATAAACTAGTCAATTTGTTCTCTAAGAATTAAGAGTTTTCAGTATTGCTGACAATAGTACCAGCAGTGACATATCTACTAAATCCCCATAGTCTAATGAATGATATCAGTGAATGCAACTTGAATTTGTCAAAAGCTGTTAGATCAGATTTATTTCTTAAGATAGCCTTATTATAAGAAAATATGTACATAAAATTATATGTTTTCATACATACATAAAATCAGAGTTTTCACAAACACTGTTCAAAGAAAACCCTCTGTCTTTGAACATGTATGGTAGCATTTCCAGCCTAAATGTATGAGGGGTTAATCTGATGCCTGTAATTTAGCACCTTTGTACTATGGTAGCGGAAAGGGACAGATCGCTTAGTGGTTTCAGATGTTAGACTTTAATGAACCAGGATGGGTTTCCTTAGCATGACACCAGTTTATCTAGTTTATTAGCTTTGTACTTTAAAAATTTATTATTCTTTTGTGCCTGTGAGCATTTTCATGACTTTTCTTCCATTTGAAAAATGTTCCGTTTGTTTTGCTATGTAGGAAATAGTCCATTAAATAACCACTTAATTGCTAGAATTAGCTCCTTCAATCATGAATCAATTTCTTTTAAATGTATTTCTTTAGGGAAATTAAATGACCTGACCATGTAGGCCTATGTCAATTTTCATTATAAGCTCTCAGCAATTAATGAATAGGTACTGTATAGCACTCAGCTGATGAGAACAGGAGACTATGCATTTCAATTGCCTTTAAATATAAAACCAGTGTAAGCATTTTTATTATAATATGTATTCTCATTTATTACACATTGTTTCTTTCAAATAGCTATTTTTAAAGTTATCAATTAATAACTTTATTAAGTACTTCGGACAACTCAAATAGTAAATTTTTAATAACATGAAACAAACATTTATTTTCTTTGGATCCAAATACATGGCCAGGCCACACAAATGATCAGCTAGTTATATGGTAGTCTTGTAAGAAATCTCAGACTCACTCCCACATTCATAACCTCAGCCTGGTGTCTTTATTATGACTGAGTTGCCTTTCATTTAGTTAGTTAGTTAGTTAGTTAGTTAGTTAGTTAGTTAGTTAGTTAGTTTTAATTTACCATGTATGGCCTGCCTGGACTACAGCTAATTGGAATAGACATGAGAAATAACTCATTGCAATGGTTCTGCAAGGAGGCTGTGAGGTAGACATTGACCAATATGTCTACCTACTCTGGAGGTGACTAGCCAGGCCCATTGGAATCTCTTTTTGCCCATTTATGAAAGAGATAGAAATAGAAAGACATATCAGATAGTTGGCAATAGAGTGAGCAGGATGAAGAGATGGAAAATTATCCTAGTACTTGTGCGATAGCTAATAGGATTTCCATTGAATCAGTAGACCTGCTAAGCTATGAAACTTAATATTTTGAACTGAATGGCAAAGAAAAATGTTATAGTGTCGCTGACCCCTCGCTGAGATATTTGAGACCTTTTTCCGTTTCTCCTCTTACTATCTTTCCAACAAACTTCATTTACTAAGGCAAACTGAATTAATTTACAACCTGAAAAACATCAAACAACACATAGGTTATTTTATCTAAGCCCATTGGATATAAATATTTTAATTGATTAAAAGTGCTTTTTTGTAACTATGTGTGGTGATGGATATTAACTAGACTTATTGTGGTGAGCATTTTGCAGTATATCCAAATACTGAATCATTATGTTTTACTCCTGAAGCTAATATAATATGTGTATATCTCAATTAAAAGATTTAATTGCTTCAAGTACTGGTGAAGAAAACTGAGCAGAAGCAAATGTATCATGTAAAGTGGTAAATTTTTGAAAGTGTGATAATCATATAAATCAAATCAAATGAATTATCTCTCCCATTTGGATTCAGGCATAACTTGGTAAAGAGTAAATGAAAGATGGAGAGATAATAATTCTCTCTAGATAAATCTATTCCTCATAGTGATTATGTCTATAGATTAGCATGCACACTGAGCCCATTACATATTTCCTTTGATAAAAAGCAGTATCTAAGTGATAAGGCAGCAAGTATAATAAAAGAGAATAAGAGAATTTCCTTTTTTCACAATCTTGTGTAGTTTCTGGAGAAATATTGTATTTTTAGATCCCTCCTCAAACAACTTTGATAATTTTATCCAGTCAATTGTTTTTCTATTATAAATTTAGAACATGTAGAAAATAACAAGAGTCATAATTCATTCGCTCAAAATATACAGTTTATGACAATAGAGGTAATATCAGTTCATTTGCCTTAATCTTCTATGTACAATTGCTGATCTGACTCTCTGCCTGTCCTTGGAGAGCACAAAAATTGCTTTGAACCCTCATTAGAATGTGTTTTTCTTCACCCCAATAAAAATAGTTGAACTCTTCACTTAGGCACACCTTAAAAAACAGTAATGACTTAAGATAAAATCATTCCTCACACTTTCATAATTAGTTTGAGGTCTGGGTGCAGAAAAGGAAAAAAGTTCAGTGTTAAATATTGGAAGACTTCCGCAGTTTTATATGAAACATCAGAAAAGAAGGAACTCCTCCATGAGGCCATTCTCATGGTTTTCATTATCACATAGAGTTAATCAAAAACAGTTCAACCTCAAGCAGATATCACCCTGGAATGGAAGTATTAAAGAGGAATAAAACATCTTATTCACTTGGATACTAATTAACTTTGAGAAAGTCCAATGCAATACAAAATTCATCATACCTATCTCTGAAATATTTTTGAAATACCAATGAATGCAGAGCTGATAACACTATATATATTAGACATTATCAACCCTATGCTGTGGTATAACAAAGCCAAATTGGCAAGTGCCTGTCCTCACTATGTCCTTTGGGCACAAGAGGAGTTTTAAGTATATACCTGTGTAATTTAATGTGTGGCACATTTATTTGATCATGAGACAACATGCTGAAATGCTACAGTGCTATTGTTTAAAAACGTCAAAAGCTAAAGTACTGAATACGGTACGCAATCCAGATGGCAAATTCTCAAGGCACAAGACTGGAAAAGAAAATTTTCTAAAGAGTTGTTTGGGTTTCTCCATCATGCAGCTTCCTAGCTTGCTTTTACCTTTCAGCACTAGCAAGGATTTAAATGCAAAGAAAGCAATTAGTATAACTGAGAAATAGGATTTCTGACAGGACTGCTGCTCTTTTAAAAACATCTCTATTCCTGCTAAAATGGCCTGAGCTATTTAAGTTCTTGAGTTTCACTAATTAATAATGAATAGAGCACATTAAAGTAGCTTTATTTGCCTAACTTCCTTTTGCATGCAAGCCAATACACACACATATATTATTTACATATAATATATATCTTCCTGCTATCTAAAATTTGCAGGATAAGGAATACCCAGTGAGCTAATTTGCAAAATGTGTTTATGTGTCATGTGTAACTGATAAAACAACTGGTTAGAGTATAGACAAATATCAAGAAAGCAAATGCAATTTCCTTAATTAAAATGTTAGACATCTAACTATGTCAAATCACATTTTAATCAAATAAACCCAGACCTTATTATTAAAGACAAGTACTTCAATTGCAGAATTTTAAAATAACTTAATTGTATATGGAAAATGTGGCTTGAAAATATAAACACAATTAAGACAATTTGTTTTAATCTTTTTGGTCAGCCTACTTAGGAGGATAAAAGCCTTGCATGTATCTGAGATTCGATATTAATTTGTGGCTCTTTGTCACAATATTTCACTAAATGTTTTTGATTATTCTTGCACAATAAACAACACTGTCTCCCAGGTTTTGTTGGGGTTTTTTTGAAAGTTTTATTTATGTTTGTTCAAAATGCCTTTAGAAGTGGCCAAATCTTCAGTTACCATGAGATATTTAATACAATATCCACTTCCAGGACTCAGTGATCACGTATTCCACCTATTTGTTCTAAACTAAAATGAAGCAATGGTCTTCCAGCAACTTCCAGAAGCATCCATTGACTTTTCTTAAACCAGGGCTCATATATTCAAAATGTAAATTGGATAATAGTTATTCATGGTACAAAAACATCACTGGGGTGAGCCTACTGGTAAAATATTATGTCAGGGACATGATAGATGCTGTGTTGTTTTGATTTGGAACTTATCTGTGTTTTCAATCAGGTTCAGCAGACTTAAGAAAGAAGTCCTTGTAGACAACCATTATAGTTTTACTTGTTTGTTTGTTTGACTTTTTTTTTCTATTTTGATCACCAAAGGCACACACAATTAGTCTCAAGCCTAAGCCCTAAAATAAGCCATTCTTTAGTTGGTGAAATTCTAATCTCATTTTATTACCTTGTCAATGAACTGCAGAGATTCGCCTTGGCTTGTTAACATGATAGCAGACAGATGAGAAGAAATAAAAAGTACTGGTCTGTGAAAGTCAAATCAAAGAGCCAGATTGAAGGGATTCTCGAGTTACTCAGGTGAGGCCCTCAGCCCCTAGCTAGTGACCCAACTAATGGTCAGAATGCCATAGGTTCCGTTTGGACGACCCAAACATTAAGACATGGTATTCAAAGGGCTGCATAAATGGCTGAGAATTTGCCTTTTCTTTGTAAGCTTATGATACAATAAACAAAAGACTGGTATTTGATACTAACTATACACAGAAAAGGAACAGACAATAACACTGGATGGATGTATTCAAGACACAAATCTTTATGTGGCATAGGGAGAACTTCAGGGTCCTACATTTCTTTAGCACAGATTTTTAATTGCCCTTGGTTGTAAACCTATTGTGATTTGCCAAAAAACATACTCATTTATATAGAAGTCTAACAATATAAATTACCTGAAAATGGAGTAATGCTTTCATACAATGAAACCTCAATAAAATACAAGAAAGTTGCAGTTTTTATTACCGACTAAAGGATTTAAGAGAAAGGGTACTTGACAATTGTCTTTAAGAAATATTTTCCGTGTTGCTAAAACACTACCTAAGAGCACTGAATTCTACAGACTGATATATTTTGTTGTTGTTATTTTCTTTTCTAGAATAACTGCTTCCTGGACATTGAGGCTTTATTGCCAACTGACAGTCAAATAACTGCATCTTAATCTTTATATTGAATTATGAAGCCAAAAATGTTTGTTCTAGTGTTCTTTTCCTCTTTTTCTTTACATATGACTTTATAATTACCTTCATTTGAAATATTTTAACTTTCAAAGCAAAGTTTCTTTTGAAAGTTTATCATAATTAATATTTAATCATCAAATTTTAGATTAAAGTTTATTTCATATGCCTATTCACAACTTTAAGAAAATCAGCTGTGAAAAATGAAGTCTTGACTAGTAGTGCCATCTAGCATCACAAAGAAAATGTTGTTCAGCTACTTTGCAAAATGCTGGGAAACGTATCTAGCCAGATAACACACTATCTCCTTGATCCATTTTCTAGGGGAAAATAGCAGACAGGATTAATTAGTAGAAATACACACCAAACCTATATAGAGATAATATACCATATAATATGAATGACAGTGTTTTTCAGAAGATAAAGCTGAGATGTAACAGTGAGATATAGTTTCTGGTTTGCTAGCTACCATGCCACCATTTTTTCCTCCAACTTAAGAAAACACAATGGAATTCAAATAAATAAAAATAATGGTAGTGTACTTAAATATTGACTATGACCTAATTTATAAAATAAAAAGCAAGCCATTCACAACTTTCAGTTGAAAGGTAACAACTTGTGGCACCTAATAAATGATTGAGGCCTGCTAGCGTTCTGCCTAACAAATTTAAAAGTTTGACATATAATATAATGGTAGCAAACATGTCACATATTCAGTCCAGGATGGAATGGTGGACTGTTATTCTGATCATCTCTGTTAAGAAGCTTCTTATTAGTGATAAGCAATAATAAAGAGAGTAGATGACTCATGACAGATACATTTCTTTCACAATTCAGATGAGCTCAGATGTGAGATATTTTGGAACTTAAGTGGTTATCTTGGAAAAAGAGAGAAAACCATGGGGCATGGGCTAGGCTCCAGAGATTGTTTCTATGGGAGTGGCCAGTCACTCAAATTAAAATATGGTAAGAGTTCCTTTCAGGCCAATGCCCAGCAATACAACATCTAGTGAGTGAGACTCCAAAGGCAAATGGACAGCCTGGTGAGGAAACATAGCTTTTCAGACCTCAAATATTACATAATTTGAGGTTTAAAACTAGAAAAGAACTGTAAATGCCTATCATGAAACACAAATTTCCTGGCTGAATGAAACTAAGTAGCACTGCTATAATAAATATAGAAGTACTTGTCACTGGTAGATAAAGCGATGATATTCTAACACATTTTTCTATGTAACAATACTTGTACAGTAACAAATTAAATGTGATCACCTATTTAATTCTCCAAACTTTAGATTCCAATCTAGCATAAGCTGTCACTAGCTGTCATAAATAATTTTTGTCACTAGTTTTAATATTTCCCCTAAAATACAGGTTTTGATGTCAGAAAAATGAAATGCATCTCAAATGTGTAATCTAAGCTTAAGCTATTCTCAAGCAAGAATTACTACTGTTAATTCAACTATGAGTCTTCCTCCTTTGTAACTTTACTCAGAATCTGTTCTGTATGTAATTAGACAGAAGTTTGGTGAAAGTTTCATTTCTCCACTTCCAAGTGAGAAAATAACACTGAAGCATCACGAAAGGGGAGAAAAAAAAAATCTGTTTTGGAGGTTAGCTTACTTCTTTTGCTTCTGTGGTTACCTTTGTTCTCTCCTCCAGATGTTCAATCATCTGATATATCAATAAAAACATTTTATTTGCAAGCCAGATTAGTTCTGGTTTATTACACATATCCACAATTTTTATTCTTAGTGGCTAAAATAAGGAATTTTGGAGGCTAGAAGGTTTGTTTGGGGTTTTTTTTTTTCCGGCCTCCAAATTTAGATTAAATTGAGAATAACAGATACAAGTTTTGGTGCCCTGAAATAGAAGGAAGAGGCACCACCAGCAGATATTCTAGAATATGTGAATCCTTGATCCCAACCCTGTCCTTCTTTTGTGATGGTATTATAGTTACATGAATGGAATATAAAAATATGAGAATGTATTTTGCCTTAATAATTGGCAGTCATTTGAAATGAGATTTTCTTCTGGGTCCTTATAGGATGGGCATGAGGGGTAAGTACTTATGTTTAGAAGTGAGAGACTTAAAAACTGATGTATTTGGCTTCATGAAGTTCCACCTGCCTTCTAGTCTTATTCTCGCTTGTGTCTCTCCCCTGCTGATAAGATGTAAAAAGATGGATAGGAGATTCATTTCCAGGTGAGTGGCCTACTTGGATACAATTTTAGGAAGTTTAGACACCTTTCATCTAACAGCAAGAAGACTCAGAGATGTAAGCCTGTGATGAAAAGCTACAGAATCAAATATGACTTGGTCAGTTTTCCATTATCAAGAATCACTATGGAATAAAGTAAACATTTTGACTGATTTCTAAGTGATCCTGTCCCTCTTATGGCAGTCGTGGAGATCTGTAGTTTCAGAAGGCATCAGTGAAACAGGATTACATAGCTTAGGTGAGTGTCCAAACAGTTCAGACAGCATATGTAATTCTTAGTAACTTTTTCAGAAATTTGTCTAGATTTGAGGGATAGCTGAATATGAACTTGGTTGCCCATGACTCTTCCTTCTCCAAGATGTATCTTCAGACCTTCAGTTAACTTTTTATGGTAGATTGAATTATTGTCCCCAATATGTCCTCTCCCAATCCACACACTTTCACATGTAATTTTTCAGTTGCTCCCTCTAAAGACACTGTATTTTCATACCCTCTGACTTTGAGCTCAGCATTATCACTTGCTCTGGCCAATGCATGTGGTCAGATCTGACAATTCTATTTTACATCTTGTGATTCTGATGTCATCATAAGAAGATACCTAAACTAGGCCACAAATCCCAAAAGGATGAGAAATACACAAATGAGAACTGAACCCATCCAACAGCTTGGAGCCAAGTCTCACTAGCCCCAGACTAAATCAGCTCAACCTCAGATGACTTACAGAAATGTGAGTGAAAACTAAATGCTTGTCACAGAGCTTTGGAGTGGTTTGTTAAGCAGCACTAACTGATACACCTTTACTCATAGTTCCCATTTTCTAACCTTTTAACCTGTTTTTATGTCTCTTAATTCCTCTTATCTTTTCTCATGTCTAAGATTCAACATCATAATCTTTTAGAGCTGGAACAATTCAGGCCATTAAGGTTTTGCTTTTGTTTGTTAGTTTACATAAATACACTAACATTATAAATATATTGCACAGATAAAATATGTTAAAATCTTGTTATCATTATTAGTATAAACATTCCCTAGATGTATAAAATTATATAATTTTCTAGTTTGATATGCTTGTTTTTTCATATGATGCTCTCATCAATAGACATTACATATTTATGGGTGATAGTACTAAGTTAAGAGACCTATTACAATTTTTGATTAAGTCAGTCTTAGTATTATATAATTTGAGTAATATTAAATAACATTTTGATGACTATAAAAAAGGTAACTATCAGATGAGGAACTCATTCAAATACTTAATTTTTAAGCAAAATGGAGACTTCAAGTAAGAAACCAATGCAAGGGGTGGCCGGGTGGCTAAGTTGGCTAGAGTGCACACTCTTAACAACAAGGTTGCTGGTTCGACTCCAGCATGGGATGGTGGGCTGCACCCCCTGCAACTAGATTGAAAACGGCGACTGCACTTGGAGCCGAGTTGCGCCTTTTACAACTAAGATTGAAGGACTTGACTTGGAGCTGATGGGTTCTGGAAAAAAACTCATTGTTCCTTGAAGAAACATATTGTTCCCCAATAAAGTTAAAAAAGAAAGAAAGAAAGAGAGAGAGAGAGAGAGAGAGAGAGAGAGAGAGAGAGAGAGAGAGAGAGAGAG
>NW_017731701.1:851259-859587 GCF_001890085.2 Hipposideros armiger
GAAGGAAAAGAAAGAAAGAAAGAAAGAAAGAAAGAAAGAAAGAAAGAAAGAAAGAAAGAAAGAAAGAGAAAGAGAAAGAAAGAAACCAATGCAATTCCTAAAGGCAAAAAGTTGATTACTTATAATTTAGTTTTATTTGATACAAACTTAAAGCAGTATAATTTCACTGCCTATAAGCATTCAAAAATGTATAATCCTCATGATTTTCTAAACTTTATTCATTCAGTAAACTTTAAATGTAAACATACTATCGGTGCTAGACACTGTGCCATATTTTAAATGTATTGCTTCTTTGCATAGATATTTATCTTTGTATGTTCTTTATTATATCATTGCATTCTAGACATATCTCTTACAGGATATTTTATGTATAATTAGAAAAAAGCAGAGCTCTCACTGTCTTGGTTCCAGGTCACATGTACTCTTTTTCTGAACTATTGTTTAAATCCCCTAAAAATTCTGTGAGACTGCAGTCTCACAATTTTCTAATATATGCTCCACATTACCAATATGTCTAAAACAATAATATAACCTAGTCATTTTTAGGCTTAAATATTTAAAGGATTTCCCCCATTGCCTATGAGATAAAGCTAAAATCTTGGACTTTTTAATTAAAAAAAAGTTTTAGCTTGTTCTATGTAACTTCCCAACTTCATGCTTTCCCACTTTCTCCTCAATAAAGCACTCAAAATGGCAGTTGAAAAGGTTTCAAAATGAAAAAATAGAGGCTTGAGGACAGTAGGTCAGTTTCTTCTTAAATTATATCATTAATTAAATGATCTATTCCAGCTTCAAGGGGAATTTCTAGTGTTAGTAAGATTTCACTGCCAACTCTTTCTTTTTAAAAAGTTGCTTGAAAGATGTTGTTGCAAATTGCAGATGTTGCAAAACAGGAAAATCTTAGTGACCACCATGTGTGATTAAAAGATATATGTCCCCTTGAAGGAAATTAAAGTAATGAATATAATCTAAGAGTGACAAATATAAAACTCTTCTGATATGTCCAAAAACAAATCTACAAATATAGAGTAAGGAAGAGCTCATAGTACACAGGTGAACAAAATGTAGTTGATTTAGTTGATTGTTAATTTTAACATCTATCCAATATCTATTTGTATTACTTGCCTCTATACTAGATTTTGATGTAAAGTGTAAAATAACTTATGACCCACTGCTGAAGGAGCTTATAATCTTGAGAGCAAATAATTAGACAAAATGTGATATAATTTCTTTCTAATCAAATTTATTCTTGGCTTACATTAATAGCAATATAATGTCAAGAATTTGAGAGAGTTATTTTATTTATGTGCCTCACAGATAAACTGAAGTCAATTCAGACTACAATCAAGACTACTAGAATTAAAATTATAGCATATGAAGAATCGGGCATGTCTGTTTTACAAAAATGAAATTAGATGGGGTACTAAGAATTAATAATGATGAGGATGATATAATGAAATAAAATTAATTAACTCTAATTGAAGTTTACCTATGCACTAGGCATTTCACTGCATCAAAATTATGTAATTCTACCCAAAAAGGTTTGTTTTATTTTTATTCCTATATTCTATTTTAATTTATTTTTTTCTGAAATGGAAATCTATGAGTTTTGGAGTCCAACAGTCTTAGATCTGAGTTCTCACTCTGACACTAACTATCTGCCTGTTACTTTAACCTCTGACCATTGGGCCCCTCATCTGAGGGCAGAGCTGAAACCATCCTTCCCTCCACTGGGTTGATGTGGGTGGAAAGGAGGGGCTCCCTGAAAGCACCGTACGCAGTGTCCTGCACACAAAGGTTAGTTTACTAGCTCTCGTGGTGTTCTGTGGGGGTCCTTTTTGCTAGTGTTTTCTGTTTCTATTTTCACTTTCTATCCCCAGAACAATGTTGTAAATCTATTATTCTAATGACATTATTTCAAAAACATTCTCATTTATTGTGTGTCTTTCTCAGCTCAAAAGAGCACTTATCCTCTTCTCTCAGCCTCCCTCATCCACCCATGCCCAAATCTTCTCCGTCCTCAGCATGCTTTTGACATCCACTGTCAGGGCAGAGGGCCTCATAATCTCTTGCCTGTTTTATACAGTATGCACATAACCAGCTTCCGTTTCTCCATTTTTCTTCTCTCCCCACTGATACTAAAATACAGATCTGGCCATGTCACTGAACTCCTCAATACCTAATGAATTATAGCTAACCTTTTTGTCTTGGTCCTCAAATTCCTCCTCTAAGAATCCATTTTGTTTAGCGAATTATCTTCATGGACCATTTTGTTTGGGAGATGATAGTCTTTGGAGAATGGCAAGATGAACTTGGAGGGAGACAGACAGAAGCAAACTGCTCTGGGTAAGATATGGACAAAAGTCTTCAGGCTTGACCATGACCAGGCTAGGGAGTTTGAAAGAGAAAAGGTGCCCATCAATGGAGCTGGAGGCTGGAGCCAAGAAGAGAGGGTTGGTGGACATTCTCTAAAGGCAGGGAGATTTGGAGTGTCCTATATTCAATTGCAAGCTTGCTGTCTGTTGGAATGGACTGCATCATAGCTCCTATCTCTGGTCCAAACTTTCCATGAAGTCCACTGCAAATACAACCTTGCCTTGCTGATACTTGGAGAAGGAAGGATTGGAATGTCATCTGGTTGGATGATGAGGTAAAAGAAAGAGGCACTGGGAAGTGAAATGCAGGGTAGAGACAGAGCCTGTGGAAGCAGAGATTCGGGTTTGGAAGGACTAGGAGAAAGGTAAGCCTCATCACCCCTTCGGTTTACTGAGGGGACTCTTGATTTTCTAACTATGCATTACTGGGCATTAGAACCAATTTTACGTAAATATTTCAGAACAAATTGACCACAGCAAACTGGAGGGCTTAGGGGTTATGCATCCATTATAGATCTGGCAGTGACAGCCAGTTTCCCTTTCCTTTCCCATCAACAGAATCTCTGAAATACTGAGGTTGGCAATATACCCAATCAGAAGACTACATTCCTCAGTCTCATTTGCTGTGGCCAAGTTTCCAGGTTTCAGCCAATATAAGTAGAAGTTATAAGGAAAACTAATGAGAAAACTTCCTATAAAAGGGACAGAAATGTAGGATATGACCTGACTCAACTTTCTGTCCTCCTTCCTGCTTTCTGGAATGCTGATGTGCTGACTGGAGCTATAGCAGCCATTTTGGATCTTGAAGTCACCTTAAGGGTGGAAGCCAAGCATCCAGATGGTAGAGCAGAAAGATCAAACAGCCTGAGTCCCTTGTATTCCTATATTTTAGATAAAGAAATGAGATTTTACATACCTAGTAATTTCCCCAAGGTCACAGAGTTATGGATTGATGCTTCAAACACAGGTCTATCTAATACATGGCTTGAGTTACTAACCATTAGACTGCCTGATCTTATCATGATCAGTTGTCCCTAAATATCTGAGAAACCAATATGTTTAAAAAGGATTCTATCTGTCCTATAACAGAGCATACTATGTATCATGAAAATAAAGTAGTATAATTTGGTATCAGAAAATCTAAGTTTATGATTTTTATCTATCACTGGCTAGCTACATGACTTTGAATAAACTACTGTCTTTGAATCTGTCTCCTTAGCTATTACATAGACATAATAACTAAATTATCCTATAAGGGTGACATGTGGATTAAATGATATATAAGGAAAATATATGAAAGTATTTTGAAATGCATAAGATATTATTAAAACATTTACTACATCTATTATTGTGCCCACTAGGGCTCAGCAAAGAAAAATGGGTAGAAGCTATAAGTAATAATTCATATACAAACTTTTTTAAAATTATTGTTTTTTCCAGTTACAGTTCACATTCAATTTTATTTTATATTAGTTTAAGGTATACAATGTAGTGGTTAGACATTTATGTAATTTATACAGTGATCCCACTGATTAGTACCCACCTGGCACTATGCATAGTTGTTACAACATGATTGACTATATTCTCTATGCTTTATGTTATACCCCTGGGACTTTTTTTGTTTTTTTGTTTTTTACACCCTCGTGAACACTTGTTGTTTGTTGATTTATTGTTGATAGCCATTCTGACAGGAGTGAGGTAATATCTCATTGTGTTTTTCATGTGCATTTCTCTAATAATTAGAGACATTAAGCATTTTTTCATATGTCCATTGGCCATCTGTGTTTTCTCTTTAGAGAAATGTCTCTTCCTGTCCTCTGCACATTTTTTTAATTGGGTTGTTTGTTTTTTTGGTGTTGATTTGTATGAGTTTTTTTATAAATTTTGGATATTAATCCCATATCAGATGTATTATTTGCAAATATTTTCTCCCATTCAGTAGGATGCCTTTTTGTTTTATGGTTTCCTTTGCTATGAAAAAAACTTTTTAATTTGATGTAATCCCACACGTTTATTTTTTCTCTTGCTTCCTTTGCCTGGGATTACAGATTGGTGCAGCCACTATGGGAAACAGTATGAATGTACCTCAAAAAACTGAAAAAGGAACTACCTTATGACCCAGCAATTCCACTGCTGGGTATCTATCCAAAAAAATCCAAAACGCTAATTTGAAAAAATATGTATACATCTAACTTTTTAAAACTTAGAAGGCTTCAATGCAAATGTGTTTCTGAACTTGTATCAGTGAAGATATTCAAATACAGCATAGATGACAATTTGATTGGACTATTAGGAAAGAAATGTAGGCATCTGGTGGGTGTCTACAAGTTTAAAAAACATTTTAGTTTTCTTCAATCATACTTTTTTGAAAACATAATTTAAATGTATTTGTGTAACATATGTTTTCTATTCTGTAAGTTGATATTTGTTTGGAGAAAGCCATTTTAGTTATCTTCACCTTTTTTTAGGAGCAATGAAGTCATATACAAATCATTTCAGGGAAAAGATCTCTAAGGAAGATTTGTGCCTCCATTCCCATTGTAAATGCTCTTACAGATATAGTGTTAATGCCATAAATATTTTTTGTTATATATCTCAGAATAAAATCATACATATTTTACTTATCATTTTCATTATACTTTTTTCAAAAGATTGATTTTTGAGCTCCATAATAGTTGAAGTTAGTATCAAATAATATTCTCTGATGACTTCTATTTTATTTTCTTAAAATATTTGCTAGTTATGCTTTATGGCATTAGACAGTTTAGCATTTAGTTCAGCTTTTAAGATACATAATGTACTTTGGTTCCAAATAGTCCATTTACTATATAGTATTAGGAAAACTTCTGTTTTATCTTTCTTATTTCCGATATTTTTAGCCCATTGTAGAGAAACATTAGTCCACTAATAAGATAGATACAGATGGTGTCCATCTGGCATCCATCTTTAACTCTAAAATGGAGGTATAAGGATACTCTGAAACATTAGACTTTCAAAATCAGATGTGATCTAACAGCTCAAGGAAGAAGTTATTTGATCCACTCTGATTTTTTCTCTAAATCTCATCTTATATTACAAACAAGATAGAGGATAAAATTTTTTTTGAAAAATTTTCTGAATTGTATTTTTAAGTCCAGTTTTGTCTTATTCCAAGACAGCTAACAAGTAGCAGAATCATGGGTTTTCAGCCAATTTTCCATTTATGGCTTCTCTCAAAAATCTCTTGGTAATCACCAACATTGGTGACATCTCCTGAAATTTTGTTTTTTAGTGTATAGTTCTTTGCATAAGAAAAATTCAAGTATCTCAGACATGAATGTAACTAAATAAAAAAGGACAATCACTTTTTCATAAAATCTCTTCCTGCATTGTGTCCTAAAGGAGAAAAATGATCTTGTTTCTCATCAGGGTCACAAGTAATCATAATTATCATTTATATTCTATTGAGTTTATTTTCCCAAGCTCAAATATACCATAACAATGCCCTTCAGGGATACTGTGAGGATATAAAGAAAGTTTCAAAGCATTTTTTTTAGGTGTTCCCAGAGGAAGTGCTAACATAAATACAAAGATACGCCATGCATTTAATAAGTAAAACAGGCCTAAACATTTCAGAAAGAAAATAAAAAACAGGAATAAAGACTTGAAATAAACACTTCCATGAAGACAATGTATAACAAGCAGATATCAGCATCAATAATAACTTTAGTAAGTTTAAGAGTAATGTTTTGAATAAATATCTAAAGGGAAAAAATGCTTTTTTCTTTTGCCAATGCAATTTTTTTAAATTGTCAGATTTTTATACATACTTTCTCATGTATACATATATTGGCTTCTATTAACAATTTTGCTAAATTGAGAGTCCACTCTAATGTATGTTTTTGTGTGTGTGCATGTGTGTATGTACTTTAGTTCTTCAAGTTCAAGAAGGTTAAAAGTAAACCTTTGTTATCCAGTATTCCCATATCTCAAAAATATGCACAGTTTATATATAGTTTATATATATAAACTAATATAGTTAATATAGTTTAGTCCTATGTTATGTACTTTTTACTGTGCATGATGATTACATAGTTTATTTCTTGATATTATCCTCAGCTCCCCAGAAAATTTATAAGATAGTTATAAAACATGAGAGCATTTATAAAAAAATTAACATATAAAGGCTTATTTTTGATGGCTTTTAAACTTAAGTTAATTACACCAAATTCTTTTTCATCCAGTGGATTTCAAATCACTTACAATTCTATACTGGAAGTGACTTCTGTTTTTTTCATGTGCTATTTCTACAAGTTACTGTCTGTTTATAATAAAATATATAATCTAGCAGATGACACAGTATAGATGCATAAATACAGATATAAAATCATGAATTTTGGAATGCTATATAATGGAAGAGATCTTAAAAAACACCTGAAATTTTCACATTAAAAACCAAGCTAAATATCTAAAAATTTTACTGGTATCACCTCACACCTTTTAGAATGGTTATTGTGAAAAAAAAAAGAAAAAACAAGTGTTGGAGAGGATGTGGGGAAAAGGGAATCCTTGTACATTGTTAGTGGGAATGTAAATTGGGCAGCTTATGGAAAAGAGTATGAGGTTCCTTAAAAAATTAAAAATAGAACTACCATATTATCCATGAATTCTACTTCTGGGTATTTATCCAAAGGAAACAAAAACACTAACTTGAAAAGATATATGTACCCCGTGCTCACTACAGCATTATTTACAATAGCTGAGACATGGAAGCAACCTACATAGTCATCCCCTTCTTCGCAAGGATGTGTTCCAAGACTCCCAGTGGATGCCTCAAACTGTAGTTAATACTGAAATCTACTTTGTCTCCCACCAACAAATTTAGTGCCTTTTTCGTATTAATGAAGTTATTATCATGCCCTATGGCTGTAACTTTTGCTGTTTGAGGTGTGACAGCAAAACTAGCACAAAATTCTTTTTGTTCACAGTTTCATGGATAGAAGATTCCGTCTTACCATAGATCTTAGCCACCACAGCATACAATTGTTTTTCTTTCCTTATTAAGTTGAGAACTTTTACCTTCTTACTTAAAGGAAACATTTTATGGCTTCTCTTTGACACATCTAAATTGCCAAGATCATTATTCTTGTGTTTTGGGGGCATTATTAAATAAAACAAGAGTTATTTGAATATAAGCACTGTGATACCATTATAGTTGATCTAATAACCAAGAAAGCCAGTAAGTGACAAAATGGTGGTTAAAGTATACAGCATGAAGACACTGAACAGAGAGATGAGTCACATCCCAGATGGAGAGCAGGACAGAGTAAGATTTTATTATGTTATTCAGAATGGTATGTAATTTAAAACATATAAATCATTTATTTCTGAAATTTTTCATTTAATAATTTTGGACCAATGTTGACCACAGTTAACCATGGATAACTGAAACTGCAGAAAGTAAAACCACAGGTATGGGGAGTATACTGCCTATAATGGAATATTGTTAAGCAATAAAAGACAAGGATATCTTGCCATTTGTGAAAACATAGACGACTTTGAGAACATTGTGCTAAGTGAAAAAAGTCAGACAGAGAAAAACAAATCCCCTATAATCTCACTTACATGTGGAATCTTAAAAACAAAACAAAACAAAAAGAAACATAAAAACAAGCAAATAAAGCTCATAGATACAAACAACAGGTTGTTGGTTGTCAAAGGCAGGGGTTGGGCAAAATGGGTGAAGGGGATCAAAGGTACAAATGTACAATTATAAAATAAATAAGTCATGAAGATATAATGTACAGTATGATAACTATAGTTAATACTGTATTGCATATTTGGAAGCTGCTAAGAGTAAATCTTAAAAGTTCTCATCAGGCCCGGGCGAGTGGCGCGATGGTTAAGAGCTGGCTTGGGACACCAGAGGGCCCCAGTTCGGATCCCACATATGAGGGCCAGTGACACTGCCCTC
>NW_017731701.1:859727-880733 GCF_001890085.2 Hipposideros armiger
CGACTGATCTGCCTCACCCGGGAAGAGCACAATGATGGTGCCAACTTGGGCCAGTGAAGCAACGTCCTCTACAACTAGACTGAAGAACAAAACGATAGCAACGTGTCTGTTCTCCTTCCCCCAATTCCCCAGCGCTGTTCCCATTCCCCCAATTCCCCAATAAAAATCTTAAAAAAAAAAAAAGTTCTCATCACAAGAAAAAAAAATTTATAACAATGTATGTTGACAGATGCTAACTAATCTTATTGTGGTGATCATTTTGCTGTATGCAAATATTGAATCATTATGCTGCACACCTAAAACTAATATAATGTTATACGTCAATCATAACTCAATAAAAAAAAATCAAACCAATATCCAAAATATCTATAGTGGACATTTCAAGTGTAAAAAAAAATAGAAACAAATAAGTTGAACCCCAAATCTTTCCTAATGAATGAAAACAAAGGAAGCAGAAACCCTGGATATTGTTCTCACGTGGATCTGCATTATTGTGGGGAGACACTGATTCGGTCCAATGCATACACTTATAGATAAAGAAACTAAACTCCATAGAGGTCATGTGACTTGTTTAAAGCCTTATAGAAGACATGCAGCACATTTCTTTCACTTATGTACTTTGTATAATTGTGCAAAGAATGGAAATATTAGAATATTCTAATGGAACAATTAAAAATATGCACACAAACATTTCTCCATTAACTTGTAGCTCCTTGCATCTTTACTGTGCTTGGATAGATAGCATCTGCCACTCAGCAAGTATTTAGCAAATATTTATGAAAAATAAATGCATACAGAAGCATTGGTTTCTTCAATGAATACTTATCAATCAATCCTAAACCTCACTGAATATTTGTTGTTAATACTGATGATCCTGAATTACCAAGAAAAGACCCAGTTTCAGTATCTTTTTTCTAAGTAGAGGAGACTTTATAGTATATTTTCAAAATATTTTCATTTGAAAATGAATTTAAAATGATTAAAAACTTTAAAATTTATGCACTTAAATGTATGAGAAAATTATCTTGAAAGCCCATTACATTGTAAATGTTTTGTAATGAAGCCAAAATAATGAACCATTATGATGAATGTGTTAAGTAATATTATAAGTGGTGATTATTACTATAATATTATAAGTAATTATTATGATAACTCCTTCAAGTTTGAGATACAAACACTGAAAAAAATTATATTGACAATTGGCATTCTATGTACTACCCTAGGTTTGCAATACACTTTTTTGCTATTTTATTTTTGGTTTTGGTTCTTGATTTGTTGACTTATTTGTCTTCCAGTATAATACAGAACTTTATTTTTATTCAGTAATAGAAATTTCTACTTACTCATAAATATTTAGAATATGCAATGATTTATTACTTTAAAAAAGTAGTATCTTATTATTGAAACCCTTAATTTCCAAAAATTTGAAATTAAAGAAGGACATGCTAAAGGGACAAAAATGTGATTTCATTCTGAACTATGGTTTTATGAAAAAAAAAAAAGGAAGGAAGAGGAGGAGCAAATGCCTGACTTCAGATTTTCATAAATCAATATTATAATTATATGGAACACCTGGATAAGCATCATTTATGAAAGAAAACAAAAATTAAAAGAATAAAAGTAAAAAGGGGCTTTTAAAAAATATAACCATAAGCACAAAATAAGCTAAAAATAAAAAACAAAAAAAAAACAGTTTTGTGCAGATGATTCCACAATTATTTGAAAGAGTGGGTCCTAGAAGGAAACTGCCAGTTCCATGTTTCTGAATCTGACTTGTCCTGGTTGTATGACCTTGGCAAAGTATAAGACCTCTCTATACTTGACTGTCCTCATCCCTAAAATGGGATAATAACAATATTCAACTGTTAAAGCATATAGGAAGTTAAATAAAATGGTTAAACTATTTTAAAGTTTAAAAGCAGTTAAACAAATAGAGCTTAAAATGATGTCTGATAAATAAAAAGCAGTGAATGTTATCATTATTATTATGTAATTCTCAACTTCAAAGGAAGAACTACTAATATCTCCATTTTGAGATTAAAGGTAAGAAAGATGTCACACAACTAACAAAGGTAGTAATTCTGAATCTTGTGCTCCTAACCCTTATACCATTCAGCCCCCCAGAAATTGGAGAAAATAGAGAAATCAACCCAGAGCTTGATATAGGGAAATTCATACTCAATTCCTTATGAGTGTTTGACAGGAGTGATTGTGGATAGGATAGGACAGTTTCTCTATATTTGGTACAATTTATTTATCTGGATTATTTATAGGATATTGATGATGTACCTTGAGCTGTATAGATGTGTTAAAAGTGAATGGCCTCCAAGAGCTGGGAGCCTCCTCCTGACAGGAGCCTTGATAGAAAAACTGAACCACCATCTGCCAGAAATGGCTTAGGAAAAAAAAACAGGGAGATGACCTGAAAGATCCGTGGCAACTCCAAAATGTTCTGAAAAGCCATTCAACCTGCATTATACGAGATATGACAATTAAGTTCACGAACTCATCCTAGGAAAATGGGTACACACTTCATTGATGAATATCACTACAGTCACCTTTCAAAGTACTCCCTTTGGGAAGCTATGCACCGAAGCCAGTGCCTGGTCCACCCTTCAAAGCAATTTTGGAGCTCTTTTTCTGAAATGGTCATCAGAGCTGTCATCGTATTACCTTTGATGTCCTGAATGTCGTCAAAATGTCTTCCTTTCAATATTTCCTTTATCTTTTGTTAAAGAAAGAAGTCACTCAGGGCCAGATCAGGTGAGTAGGGAGGGTGTTCCAATGCAGTTATTTGTTTACTGGCTCAAAACTCCCTCACAGACAGTGCCGTGTAAGCTGGTGCATTGTCGTGATGCAAGAGCCATGAATTGTTGGTGAAAAGTTCAGGTGGTTTTCTTCTAACTTTTTCACGCATCTTTTTCAGCACTTTCAAATAGTAAACTTGGTTACCTGTTTATCCAGTTGGTACAAATTTATAATGAATAATCCCTCTGATATCAAAAAGGGTTAGCAATATCATCTCAACAAATTTGCGAATTTTATTGTCAGACCTCGTATGTAACCTCTGATTTTTTAAATAAAAATTAAATTAATATTGTGAATGAAAAGGAGGCCATATATTAAACGTGACAAGCTTAGGGTGGACCCTCTTAGCAGGCCTTACAAACTCAGAGACTGAAAGTAACCACACATGTGGTCTGAATATAAAAATTCTTAACTAAAAGTGGGTTATGGTAGGTAGTCACGTCCTAGGCCTGTAGCTTCCTTGACAAAAGTCAATCTTTACCTTTGAAAGTGTCTATTGTCTTTACGCATTTAAGATAACACACCTTTGAAATGTCTGAGTAGTTTTTTTCCAGACCTCTTGAAGGCAAAACTGCCTGCACCAGAGCATGAGAACACATTGTTGTCTTGTTGCCCACATACCATCTCTAAGTGCTATGAATGTGAACGATCCTGTACCCATGGTCGATGTAAGAAACATCCAAACCTGTAGAGAATTTTGTAAGAGTTTATTTGAGCAAACTGAAGATATATGCCAGGGAGCAATATCTCAAATGCTCTTAAAAAAAAAAAAAAAGTTTTGCAGCTGCTTTTATGTATTTGAAATTAAGCAGGGAACATAGGAAAGATTACATGGAGGTGGGAGAAGCAAGTCAAGGATCAGATTACAGGATAGTTAACAAGATTATGTGCTCTCTTGATGGTTAATACCCCCCTTCAAGGGGTATTATTTATGGTATTTCAAAGATGTGTTAACCTAGATGCACAGAAACAATGGACAGGGTTGGCTTAAAACCTTTCACTAAAGAAGTTATAGGCCTCGGGCGTGACTACCCACCATGACCTGCCCAGCTAGGAATTTATGATCAGATCACCCTGTGAGGTTACTTTCCATAGAGCCCTTGTTTTCATCTATACCCCCAGTGTAAAATAAATGTGTGTCCCTCTGTTTTGCTTTTTATCCAATCTCAGAGACTTCTCTGCTTTGCTATCCTGCCTCCCTAATCTACCACCCATGAATTTCATGTAACCCTCCTGATGTCTCCTCCTTTGATTCCAATGCATAAAATAAGCTGCAAAACTGTCATTCTCCAGAGTATTTTCACAATCCATTGAGGTTTTCTTCCCAGCAATTGTCATCAGTTTGGCTCAAAAAAACTGCTACAAGACTTTTTCTTAGGCTGGATGTTCTTTCATTGACAACACCTTATAAACACTATTACAAAACACTAAAAGAATCAATTTATTAAAAGAATCAATCATTTTAATAACCATAAACACATTAATTTATGTAAGCAAATATACAACAGCTTACACATTCATTTTATCTATTCCCTAAAGCATTTCCAATCTATGGTTGGTGAGAATTAGCTAACAGGTCCTACAATGTTAATATGAAAATAAAATAAACAAAAACTAAGAGGAGAGTTTTAAGACTTCTCAGACTTTTTACTAACCAGATGCTTTAATTGTAGTAATATTTTATTGAAGAATCATATCATGTTGATGGTGTATGTACTCAATAGACACTTCTCTTGAGATAATCATTTAGTGATGTTTGCACTGTTTCTACCTGCTAACCCTGCTTCTGTGAGGGCCAACTATTCCTCCTTCTCAGAGTTGAAAAATGCCAATATTTAAGATCTAGCAGCCTGAAGTGGCTAAATCCACGCTGAGGGAATTTTACCACCTGTGTGCTCCCTCTTTTCCTGACCACTGTGTGCTTAGGGAATGAAAACATGTGTATGCATGTGTTTTCTAAAGTGAAAGAGAATGAACTTTCAAATTAAGTGCCCTTCAGAAACAAATTTACCCACTTGAGCTTTGCCCACTGCCTGGGGCAACTGAAAACCAAAACAGGATGTTTTTCTAAAAGGAGTGGCTGGCTTACCTTACTTTCTCATTATAAAGACCAACCACCCACCTGGGTGTTACTGTTTTGCTCCAGGAGAAGGACAATTAAAATTCAATTTAAGGCCCTTAAATCTCCAATTTTAAAAGTCCTTCAAAAAAAACCTAACAGTTCTCAGGTACTTCTGACAACTGTTTTGTACAACTTCTAATGTTTTTTTGGTCCTTCAAAAGTGACTCCACCCCCAAAATTGGTTTTATTCTTTGGTTACCTTTTTTTAATTTTTTTTCCTCGTCATCTTCTTAAGAATTACTTAGGGCTAGTGTTTCCTTTAAGATTAAGTCCTAACACTGTTTTATTCAGTACTCTCTAACAAAAAGTATCTTCTGAGCTTGTATATATAGACCTCTCTGAGGTACATGCTATTATCTTCACATTATAAAAGAAATAAGTAAGATATAGTAAAGGTTTTTGGCCTGCCCAAAGAGAAAGAAAATTAGGAAACTACAACACCCTTTCTGGTTTTTAAAATGCTGAAAAACTCCTAGAAGGAAAAGCCCTTTAGATTTAGAATGTAGTCATACGGCAGGATTCAGGATATATGCTGAAGTAGAAAAATCGATGATTTTTCCATCCTTTTCAATTTTTATTTGTAATAATGTTTTTATTATTATTGTGGACAAAAAAAAAACAACAAAAAAACAGGAGGCTGGCAAGTAACCTCACAGGGTGATCTAATCATAATTCCTAACTGGACTGGTCATGGTGGGTACTCACACCCCAGGTTTATAACTTCTTTAAAAAAGTCTTATCTTTGTCTTAAGCAAGCCCTGTTCATTGTTTCTGTGTATCTAGGTTATACACCTTTGAAATGACTCTTTTCAGACCCCTCCTTCTAAAGCATGACCATCTTTAAGAGAGAACATAATCTTAACTTTTTCCCACCCTCCTGTAATCTTTCTTATTTCCCTCCTTAATTCCAAATGTATAAAAGAAGCTGCAAAGTATCATGTCTTTGAAGAATTTATCTCAGTCTATTGAGATCTTGCTGCCAAGTATATTCACTTTTTGACTAAAATTTTTATAAAAATTCTCTACAGGTTTGGACATCCTTGTTCTTACGTCAACATTATAAAAATATTAAATATTCCAGCTTTTTTAAAGGCTTAGGAGAGGGTCTTCAGGCTATGGCATGAAGAGGCTGACAAATTCTGTTTGTGAAAAACTTCTTGAGTTTTGCGAAAGAAGAGCAGAAGTGTTTGAATCCTTCTTGCCTGGGATGCTGTCACCACTACTACCCACCCCCTCTACCTCCTCCACCTCCCTGGCCTAGCCCAGCCCAGTCTGCAAAACTGGTAGTTTTACCTGTGAGTGATTCTGTCCATGAAAAACAGCAGGAAGAACCCAAACGGGACAGACAGGGATTGGAGGTGGGGGGTCGGGGTGGAGAGGTGGGGGTGGGAGGTGAACTCCTTACAAAACAAACAAGGAAAACCTGCAGCTTTGCCAGCCTAAAGCTGCAATCTAAATAGTTAGGGGTCAATAGTGGATCAGACAGAAATTTAATCAGCGATCCTATAAGCAAGAGAACCACAGAAGTATTTGATAAGCCTTGGCTGACCAGAAAACTATACACATATGCAGGGAGACCCAGAGAAACCCTGCAGAAAGTAAAGGCCAAAGCTGACTTCAGACCTGGCTGAACACTGGATGTGCTCCTCAATCACACACAGATGTATTCGCAGAGCAAGAAACCTCATGGAGTTGAAGTGTTTGAGCGCACAATCCAGCCCCAAATCCATGGACTATGCATATCCACAGGTGACCGTTAGGAAGCCAAGCTAAAAAAAAAAATAAGAACAAACTGAGCGGACACATCAACAGCCACATTCCACAGGGAACACAGATTCTGCAGTTTAATAACTCCAAGCAAGTTATTTAAATAACAATGTTAAAATACACAGCAAAGACCTTAACCTGGACAGGAACTGGGAGGGCTTGTGGGAGTTCTTACACCCTATGTCAGTGGAGAAAGCTCTATCAAAGACTCTGTGGTTAAAACAGAGCTCTATGGCTGGGGCAGCCCCTCCCCTTAACTTCCTTTGCTCCTCCCTAAAAAGGGCTTCCTGCTTCTTGTTGGTCTTCTGTGTGCATGTGACTTGCCATATTTGCACTTATTCAATAGCAGTTCTTTCTTTTTCCTGAATCAATCTTTCAATAAAGAAATATTAGTGAATTTTGTTTATGGTAAATAACAAAAACTCAGAAACATATATCAGGATTGTTAGTTACAATAACACCTTATTTAAAATGTTCATTTTTCAACAAAATATCAAAAGACATAATAAATGTCAGGAAATTGTGACTCAGAAATAAAGGCAATTAATAGACTGGTTCTTAGGGGACCCAGATGTTGAATTTAGCAGGCAAAGACTTCAGTGAAGTTATTATAAACACATTCAAATAACTAAAAGAAATTATGTTCAGAGAATGAAAGAAAAATGTGATGACAATGATTCAACAGATCGTGTATTTCAATAGATAAATGGAGGTTAGCTATGAAAATGGGGTCAGCTATGTGGTGCAGTTGGTTGGGAGTTGGCCAGCTCTGAGCAGCAGAGCCCCGGTTCGGATCCCACATGAGGGCCAGTGACATTGCGCCCTCTACAGCTAAGATGGTGAACAACAGCTCGACCTGGAGCTGGGCTGCTGTGAGTCACAGGCAACGGCATAGACTGTAGTGGGGCTGGCCGGCAGCAGGCGTGAGCTGCCGGGAGCCACCGTGAGCGGCCATCCAATGGCTGGCAAGCAACTGCCTCACCTGGGAAGAGCGCAATGATAATACCAACATGGGCCAGTGAAGCGATGTCCTCCACAGATAGACTGAAGAACATAAGGACAGCAACTTGCCTGTTCCCCTTCTCTGATTCCCCAACGCTGTTCCCCTCCCCCAATTCCACAATAAAATCTTTAGAAAGAAAAAAAATGGAATTGCAGCATCCATTATTATCATTTAGGTCAAAAATATCATTGATAGTCTATTTACTTTGTTTTCTTGCTTATCTCATTTTTTGTGAACATAAAGCAGTATTTATAAAAGTTTCCCTGCAACTTATTTTCTTAATAATTGGTTTGTTTTAACCACAGATTTTTGACCATGAAGACTTTTAAGAGCATATAATTCTTGTGGTTGAGGTGGGAAGGCAAGATTCCAAAATTTCATTTGAAAATTTAAGCTATTTTCTAAGGAAGCAATTCTCGGGCTAACAAAAATTTCTAACTCATAACATCACTAATGTATTTGTAGTACATGTCATCAAAGGTAGAAATCCAGTCTGAAAACCACCCTAGGATACTAAGGATACATCAAATACAATCCACAAAATGGAAGCAGGTATCCACTCTTTCACTTTACAAATGACACCAAAGTCCAGCAAGTGTAAATAACTTGTTCAATTTCACACAAAGAATAGAAAAACCAAAACTAAAAGTTAGATTTCCCGATTTCTAATCCAGTGCTTCTAAGGTTATTTTTGAAACTCATGATTTCAAATCTCTGGGATGTGATAAACACATTCAAGTGATTTACATTCTGGTTTTAGATTACCAAGAACCCAATTATATTATGATTAATATTATGATAAGTAAATGGACCTCGATGTTTATTTTTAGGTTAACATTTATTGAGCTAGGCACTGTTCGATAACTTTCTATGTGTACTATAACATTTAATAGTGTCATGAGGTATTTATCTCATTTACAAATAAGAAAACTAAGACTCAGAGATGTTAAATAATACGGTGGTAGAAATAGTACAAGAGCATAGTTAATATTAATCACAACTAATTATTTTGAGCATTTACTATGTGTCAGGCATTCTTCTAAGCAATATATATATATATATATATATAAACATATATATATATATATATATATATATATATATATATATATATATATATATATAAACACATTTAATTCTCATGACAAACCTGTGAAGTAGTCATTCTCAGTTTCTTCAGTTTACAAATGAGAAAATGAATGCACAGGAGGCTGAGTAATTTTCCCAAGGTTACACAGCTAGTAAGCATTGGTGGCAGGATTTGAACCCATGAAGAATGTGAACCCAGCCAATAGAGAGTTGGGCTACATAGCCATGCTATTATCTACTATTCTCACATTACTAAACCAGACTTTTAAATCACTACATTGAAAGGCCTGCCAGGCCAGCCTCAGTATTCTTCTAGTAGTGGTTGGCTCTCCCAGGGACCCTAAAAGGCTGTCTATGAATTAAGTCATTTGGAGTAAAATAAATATGTTTTAATATTGTATGAAAATGATAAAGAATTTTCTTGCTCTCAATTCCTGCAGCATCAATGTCCATTGTACTCTTTTAAAACAGTCATTACTGACTTGTTTACACAGACAAGCCTGGGATTCATTTCTATCTCCAGTATGTCATGTCTCTGTTTTCAGTTTATATTTGTTAGCCAAATTACTGAAGCACCAATTTGCAGTAGTTATATTAAGAGAGAGGGAAAAATATTTTCAGGGATGATTTGATTATTTACAAATCTATATTAAACACAAGAAAAATGAGATTGTATTGTAAGAAAAAAATCTTTATATTTTCTATGGATGTAATGGTAATATTGAAGTATATTTGAATATAATTTTTAAACTGAAAACATGAAAGGAAACATGAATCGGCAATATAAAGGTTTTATTTATTATATTTCAGGTTATATTTACATAACACCCATACCTCTAAAATTATTTTGGAGAATAAAAACAACTGCAAAAAAGAAAGAGAAAGAGAAAGAGAGAGAGAGAGAGAGAGAGAGAGAGAGAATGCCTTATTATTAGTTAATTTGATTTTGAAGCTAGAGAATAGTTTTCAAATATATTTAAGATACTTTTGCTTACTCATTTTGTGAATTTCAACCATTTACAACATATGTCACAATCTTAAAGTATGCTATTCTTTTCTGTTATAAACTTTCCATTCTAGTCTGTCTGTGTTTGTCCTAAGAATCCATTGTTTTCTTTCTCTATAGTTTTTCAATCCAGGAATTCTTCTAATTTTTTATTTGTATTTTCTGTGTATTTTATTCCTTTGTAATTGCATATTTCCTCCCTTCAAGTCTCCCTGCTTATCCAAAATAGTATGTCCCTTTTTCTAAGATTTTAATCACCCCTTAGTTATTTAAACTTTTCAGATAGCAACTAATATTGTCTACTGTGTTAATTTAAAAAGTGTTTGCATACATATAATCTCATTCATTCTCATAACAACACTGTAAGATATATATTATTCACCTTTAATAATGAGGAAAATGACATTCTTTAAAGTTAATTGAGGTGCCAGAATCATTAAGCTGTAGGTAACAGAAGTAGATTTTTTTAACCCATATATATATCTGAACTCCAAACCACACTGTACCCACTACATCAAGATGGCAGAGAAGAGGATTTATTTATTTACTTGATTAAACATTAACCTAAATATTCAATAACAATCTACTATGTGCTCTGTACTTTAAACACAGTGAGAGACCCAATTATCTAATTTATTGCTTACTGAAAACCTACTAAACAAAACTATACAATATACATGCCTTGGACTGAAAGAAAAATTAAGAAATAAAAATCCATACTCTCTGTTCTAAGAAGTCACAGACTAAATGGTAAAGCCAGATAGGCATCCATAAAAAGAAAATAAATACCTAACATTAAATGAAGAATAATGCCTATAAATAATTAAAGCCATGGGGATTTAATGGAAGAAGAGACCACTTGGAGCTGGAAGGTGGGAGAAAATGTAACCCAGGTGGATGGATCTGGATGAACCCTAAATGATGGTGGTTTGTGGAAAAGTAGAAAGCACAAAGAAGACATTCTAAAAAATGGAGTGGGCACAGATACAGAAGAAAGTACAAAGGCAAGTAAAGGGAGTTCCAATGACCCATGAAAACATAAATAATGATTATCCCTGGGAATGGGACATCAAAATATTACTGAGTGCTAAGTTACTAGAGGAACTATAGATCAATATGGAAGAATGCAGATGCAAAATGCACCAACTACCCCAAGTGCATACAATAGCTAGCCAAATGCAGCAAAACAAAACTATTTTTAATAAAGCTAAACTTGTAGACAAAAAAGAAAAATTCTTGGTATCAGAAACAAAGAAATTTCATAACTGTAGCAAATTGGTAATTGTGCCATATTTGAGGCTTAGGAGCTGGGATGGTAAAATTTTAAAGAGCTCTAGGCCATAATCACTGAGCAGGGCAGGGACTTGGAACAGGCCATCTGAATACAGTAGTGCCCTCTTATCTGCTGTTGCAATTTTGCTTTCCGTGGTTTCAGTTACTCAGTCAACCACGGTCCGAAAATATTAAAAGCAAAATTCCAGAAATCAACAATCCATAAGTTTTAAATTGCACATCATTCTTATAAATCATAAAGCAACAAATGAGTACAAAGAAGAATTCAATAATATATTAAGCTACAAATCTAATGTGGAATTTTGTGTCCTAAAAAGTGAAGAATGCACATTCTTTTCAAGAATTGAATGTTTACTAAAAAGTGATGAAATGCCAGCATAAAAGGGAGTTTTAACAAAACCAGAGATAAATTCATGCAGATCATATGTTAATATATAAAATATAGCAAAAAGAAAAAGTTCACTATAGTACCCTTAAAAGAATCTAAATGGATTATGGGTTAAAAAGAGAAGGGGTTCAGAACATGCCTCCCCCCAAAATGTGCTACTTTGGCATGTGGATTATTTTGAACTGAAGGCAATTAAGACCCTGTGGGCCCAAGAGAAATTTTTACCCCTCCCTTAGAGAATTTAAATCAGGGCCTTGCCCATAACAAGAGTTATTACTAGAATAACTTTTTATGATCTATCTATAGGGCAGGGCAAACTTCTAATTACTGAACATCTGCTCTTCCTATCATCCTGCACGTAATCTCTTCTGAAGCCCTGAGGAGCCTTACCTCATCTTTAGCTCAGAATGGCATCTATACCTCACTTTAACTTTCTGTCTCTGAACTTCTCATGTTTGTGCGGTTCCCATACGTATGCATGTGATTTTTTTCTTGTTAATCCATCTCATGTGGATTTAATTATTATACCAGCTAGAAGAACCCAAAAGGGTAGAGAAAATTTCTTCCTCCCCCAACAACAAAAGTAATTAAGTAAAAAATTGTGAAATATCTAGAGATGGAAATACTGGAAATATTTAGTAAAAATTAAAATAAATTAATGGGATGCATCTAAACAATTATTTAAAAGATTTATAGCCTTAAATAATAAATACATTAGGGGAAAAGCGGAAAATAATGAGCCAACATTAAATTCAAGTGTCTAGAAAAGAAAAACTCAATAAATTCAATGAAAATAGTAGCAAGAAAATAAGAGTGGAAATTAAAGAAATAGAAACTAAAGTAACACTAGAGATCATCATTTATGCTTAATCTTTGAAAATATTAATAATAAAATAAATCTCTGGAAAGATTCATTAAAGGGAAAAAGGAGAGAGCAAATAAATAAATATTACAAAGAAAAAAGAGAGCATAACTACAAATAAAGACATGATTTAAAAATATAACAGAATTCTACAACCTACTTCACACCAATAATTTTGAATTCTTAGATTAAAAAAAAGGCTATTAATTCAATTTATTTTTGAGACTAGTATAAACCTGATATCCAAAACAGAATTAAATGTCAACTTTACTTGGATGTAAAAATCTTAAATAAAATATTATCAAATACAATTAAAAAATGTGAATAAAAAATCATGACCACGTGGGTTTTCCAAATAATGAAAGGATGATTGTAAATTAGAAAATGCACTATTCTATTAGATTAAAATGGAAAAAATCCTTTGGCCTTGTAAATGGCTTGCTATATAGCATTCAATAAAATTACTCATTTGTGATTAACAAACAAACAAAAATCTTAATCAACTAAGAACTGAAACACTTAACATAAACATTTCATTTAATGGTGAAACTTTAGAAGCATTCCCAATAAAGTCAGAAAGGATTCTTTGAGGTACTAATTAGACCAAGAAAAAAAAATGTTAAGAAAACTGGACTTAAGGATGAAATAAAGAGGCATTTCCTTTTCTCAATAGCTCTGTGCATGGTAGCCCACACTCAATCCATATACAGGCTTTCTATTGAGGGCAATGGGATTAGTGTGAGGTTTAAGTACAAAACAAGCAATTGAGATCTACCCTTTGTTTAAAAGATTTCCTATGCAAGATGTTAAAGAAGGGCAGGGAGCTCTGTCATCCTGCTTGAGAGCCAAGCCCTCATGTTTAGAACCTTATGAACTCTTTGGGTGAGCAAACTTGTTGCACTAATAAGTTAGGCAGGGTAACATAAGTCCTAAACTTAAAAGTTTTTGAATTTTAAAAGCTTTCTTATGGCCATTAAACATTTCAGACAAATACTCATTATGAACTAATTGGTAGCAAATGTTAATTTGAAAACTTAAGCTGGCTTTGAGTGGTTTGGTTCTGAGACTTAAAAACTAAAATAATGAGAAAAATTGTGTGAGCATCTTTTCATACTTAAAAATTTTAATCAGCAAAACCTATTTATTGACCTTTAGATGCCAACTCTGAAATAAAGTGAGCCTTCTCCTTCTAGAGTTACAGAAGCCTCTCTAAATTGTTTATACCATTAAGATAATTTCTTCTGATGTGTCTCCCCCCTTTTCCCACTGTCATTCTCTAAATCTGCTGAACAAGTTTCTGAAATTCTCTTTAAGTTTTGAAAATTTGAGGGTTCAAAACAGACATTTTCTATAGAGATATCTACCCATTCTTAGGATTTCTTTACCTTTTTCTGTTATTATATGGGGAAAAAAATTACGAAGCATCATGGTATGGACTCATCTA
This sequence comes from Hipposideros armiger, assembly GCF_001890085.2. Lineage (NCBI taxonomy): Eukaryota > Metazoa > Chordata > Mammalia > Chiroptera > Hipposideridae > Hipposideros > Hipposideros armiger. Next base: position 873,510 of record NW_017731701.1, read on the forward strand.
AGTATCTCAGTAATTAATTATCTTCTTATCTAGTAACACGATAACTCTCACTACATGATTTTTTTTGTTCCTTTTATTAACTCTACATTTGTTGTTTTTGCATAATAATGTTCTCACCTTTTATCAGGTAGAGGGGGAAGTGGGAGGGATACCAGCTCCAAATCTGTATGCTCAGACACATGTTTTTTGCCCACACAAAGCATCTTACTTGCCACTTGCATGCTTTTTTCCAAGCTTTTTCTCTGCTACTTAGTTTTCCTTAAGCTGATTACTACTCTATATTCTTCAATTTAAAATCTAATTGGTGGATTTTGATTTTGAAATCGTCATATATATTGCTTGAATACATACATTTTACTTCTGTATATCCTATCATACCTCATGCTTGGTCCCTTTTTTATTATCTCTTTTCTTACTTCCTTCCTCCCTACCTCCATTCCTTCTTTCTTCCTCCCTCCCTCCTTCCCTCCCTCCCCTCCTCTCTCTTTCTCTTTTCTTTCTGTGTCCCTCCTCTTTTCTTTTCTGTCTATTCTTATTTTATTTCTAGAACTGGAGGTCCTTTAGAAACATTCACCCAACTACAAATTCTATTTTTATTTGGGGATATCATAAAACTGATTAGATTACACATGAAAAGTTATTCATGTATTATTTAGAGGCAATAGAGGAAACAGGAAAGAGATTCTAATTAGCCTGTTTCATGGTTGAGTTTTTACTGTGTATATGTTTGTATTTGTATCTAGGTGAACAGTACGGTATGCTGGTTAAGCAAGAGTCTGATGCCATACCATGAGTGTTCAAATCTCAACATGGCCACTCACTCGATGACTCTGACTAAGTTTCACGAATTCTCAACTCAGTTTTTCCATTTGTAAAGTGGGAATAATCATATCACCCATCTCATAATATTGCTGTGAGAATTTAAAAATTAATATATGTAGAGTCTGATATAAATGCCACACAAGTGTTAGCTATGACAGCTTAAGAGTACCTTCTCTATGTATCTGAACTCCAAAGAGCTCTGAAACAAAATTATCTGTCATGTGCAAGCAGTTAACTATTTTGAGACGATTTATAATCTTTATCTGTCTCAGTGCAGCCATACTTACATTAAATATGCAGAAATATTAATGTATTTGATTCAGATCCTACAGGGGGATGCAAAATTCAATTCAATATATAAAACATGTGACCTTTCTAAACTCATAAAAAAAAAAAAGACCTACATCTGGCCCTAAGAATTTTGGATGAAGAATCATATTTTATCATTTCCTCTATATTTCTGCCCTGATATAATATCAGTTCAAATTATGAACTTGTTCTTTGTATACTGCAATGGGTGTATGAGTTTGAAGTGAATGATTATTTTTCTATTTCTGAATGTACGTCCCTCCACAGGACCCTTCTTACCTTTCTACCCAATGTTTCTCTTTTCCCTTTCCTCTTCTCTTTACTTATATCCTCTCCTATTCAGATCCTCTTATCATCCTATATCAGTTAGGAATTGCGTTCAGAGATAAGTGACAGAAAACTTGGCTACAGAGCTTTGGCTATGAGTTCATCTTTACGCCATGCTGACAAGTCCAGGGATTGGAAGTGCATGGTCAGTACAGTGGCTCCATAGTGCAGCCTCATAATAGCATCAGTGCCCCAAGGGAAGAAGCAACTGACCTATGTCATAAGCTCACTCGTAGCTAGCTGCAAGGAAGGTCAGAAAATCCAGTTATATTTATTACAAATTTTAAAAAGGAGGAAACAAAGAACAATTGCATTGAAATAGACATCAAGTCAGCCCACAATGACAGATGGTGGTGGAACTGGGCTAGAAGATAGTGTCATCATCAACGCTTCAAGACGAAGGGAAATACTTCCGTTTCTTTATGTGCCCCACATCATAATGTGACCATATTTGTATCTCTAGTTGCTTCATTGAATGAATAATTAAATCTTTTAACCTCCTTCCCCAATTAAATCTCCAAGTTGTTAGCCTGTGGCCTTTTGTTCTACCTTCCTCCATGCACCAAGCTACATACAGAATTCTCTGCTTTCACAAAATTTAAGAATGTATATGAGTATCTATGATTCTGTGAGAGTTTATCTATGGAGATGTTTGTATACAAGCATGAAGAATGGGAGTAATGTTGTAGATACACACCTAAGCCTGTGTTTGTAATCAGTTTGTCAGTAGGTCTCAAAATGAAGGAAAGGATATTCTTACCAAGGAAAAATGAACAAGACTCCATCTCTCTATGATCTCTTCTCCTCCCTTTTTATAGATCTTTCTCTGAGAAACTTCCACTTGTAACCAGTTACTCCTGTTTCACCCTTGATCCTTTCTTGGTGCCGATGAATCCTCAGCAACAAGTAAAAGATTTACAGGAGTAATCACTGAGTTTAGAAATACTGTGAATCTGTGAACTATCTCCTTAAACTAGGAATTTTTCCTTAAACTAGGAATCCACAAATAGTTTATTAGCATATCACCAAATCCCACTCTGGCTTCTCTAGCCCACTTATTTTACAAATATTTCATCTATTCCCCCAACAAGCCTAGTTTAAAGAGCAGTTGCTTTCATTGATTCACCACAAAAAGTCATAAATGTTTATGCTGGAAGGTTACAGTACATTAAGAAACTATCAGCATATATAAACTATGTGATTTTCTTCCTGTGATTATTTTCCCATGGTACTTGTCTGTGGTGAATCTAACTACTATTGTGTTGATCAATTATTCTTTTTTTATTTTTCTCTGGGGTCGTTTCCCTTCTCTCTTTGTTAGCCACATAGTTCATCATCAGCAAATTTCTCCCCCTTGCTGCTCCTGCTGTTAATATATTTGGCTTATCTGATCCCATTTATCCTTATAGGAACACCATTATAACCTCTGCCTATAATCAGAATTAGCCATTCATTCTCTTCTTATTTTGTAAAAAGTACAAAATCCATAATTAGACCTCTATTTTTTTGCCCCTGTGGCTACCAACCACTATTCAAATGTTTCTTCTAAGGAAATTAATTTAAACCACCCTTTTAACACTACAATAACTTCTCTTAGTGAATATTTAATAGTCACCATTCCTTATCTTTCTTAGAAAATTTTAACACCTTATAAAGTTATGAAAGCAAAAAGGATTCCTCTGAGGTCATCTAGTCCCTGTTCTTACCTCTGGGATTAAACTATCCCAGAGTGATTAACTCTCATATGCTTTTAATATAAAACAAACAAACAAACAAAAACTCATTTTCAGTTCCTAGTTTTGTCTTTGGTTTCTGAGACTCTGGGCGTGGCACTGAGAAGTACTGTGTACCATCAGACAGCTTTTGGTGTTAGAGTGCTGAAGTTGGAAGACCAGACAATGTAAATGTGATTCTGACATAATGCAAAAAGCCTTCTATGCTCCCTAAAAATAAATGCTATTGGTGGTCACTTCCCTTCTGTAAATAACATCATCAATAATAGTTAAAAGCTAGGTTATTTTACTGAGTCAATCAACGAACCCAATTAATTTAAACAGACTATTTTACTTGTTTCATTACATTTTTACCTTTTTCATCAGTTATATTCCTATTCTGTTCTCTCAATGTTCTAGGTTGGTTGATTGTGTCTCCTCTGACATCACTAATTTGTAAACACTACCATTTGTAGATAAAATTAAGTTATACATAGACATTAAGTTTTAAAGTCATCACGTAATGCAAAAATCTGAGAGAGGTAAATTTGCTGCAAACCTGTTATGAGAATATCACATGGAAGGCTTTTCTGCTCCCTCATAATAAATCCATTTCATTCTGTTTTTCTGTCAATGTTGAAATAATGGCTAGTTTTATTTTAGTCAAATACCTGATAAGTACTTTACTGGTGCTTGAAGGACAAGGGTCATGATGTACAAAAATTATAAAAATAATTTATAACATTGGAATTACATAGCATGGTAAAATTCTCAGTTTACAGAACTACATAAAACCAAACTGGGAAATCAGTAAAGCCATATACATCCTATGTTTACTGCTGGATGCTTATACATATTCTCATTGAGTGGAATGTCAGGCGAATTGCCTACACTATTTAAATAATAATAATAACAATAATAATAATAATTATTATTATTAATATTAATATTTTGGTTGAGGTCATATTACTGAATTCAAGTGCACATGTAGTATATTCTCACCATACTTCACTGAAATTGCCCATGCTAAAGTCACCAATGGATTATTTTCAGTTATTGGAATGTTCTGCTACAGTTGACACTATTGACCACTTTCTCTTTTTATTAACACCATCCTTCCTTGGTCTTTAGGGTATCATTCTTTCCTGATTCTTCTGCTACCTCTGTACTTATACTCAGTCGTTATAGGTTTCTATTTCTGAAACCAACTGTTTTTTTTGTTGTTATTAGTTTCAAGTGTACAAAGCAACATAATAGACATTTACATACACAAAAATGAAACCAAATCTTCAATATTACTGTTTTGTTGATTTTTTTCCTCCTCTACTTCTCTCACTTGCTCACAGTGTCAGTTACCATCTTGATTATTATAATTTCCAAATGTATAACCTCTAACCTAAGCTTTTGACCCATGTCTTTTCAGCCACTTGACACGTCCACCTGGATATCCCACAGGCATCTTAAAACTAAGCTTATGATATTTGCTCAAACCAACCTCTACAACATTCCTATTTCTATTAATAATTCCATAGTCTGTTCAATTTCCAAATTTAGAAAACTTAGTAATTACAGCTTTCTTTTATGCTATTAAACCCTATAGAAAATTAGTCTCTACATTCTTTCAATGTAGAATATTTCTAAAATCTGCCCTCCTCTCTATGGCTACTGCCTTAGTTCAAGCCAACATTATTATTATTATTTTTTTATTTCTAACAAGAGATTTCTCACGGATCTCCCTGATACCAATTTTGTTCCTGGAATGCCAGCTGCAGTAATGTCACCATGACAATCTTTTGAAAATGTTTAATATAATACAACTGTCATGGGTTGATCTGTGTTGCCCCAAAAATTATATATTGAAGTTCTAACCTCCCAGTACCTCAGAAAGTGAAGTTATTTGGAAATAGGGTTATCGCAGATGTAATTAGGTAAGATGAGGTTGTACTGGAAGGGTGTGCCATTAATGCGTTATGACTGGTGTTCTAATAAAAAAAAAAGGAAATTTGTACACAGACATGCACACAAGCAGAACACTATGTGAACATGAAAGCAGAGATCGGAATGACACATCTACAGCCAAGGAATGCCAAAAATTGCTAGCAAATCACCAGAAACTAGGGGAAGGCATGGAACACGTTGTCCTTCAAAGCCCTCAGAAGGCACCAACCCTGCCAACACCTAGATCTCAGATTTCTAGCCTCCAGAACTGTGAGACAATAAATTTCTGTTGTTTAATCTACCCAGTTCGTGGTACTTTCAAGGACAGCTCTGGAAAACTAATGCAACAATCACATAACATTTCTATCCTTCAGATTTTCAAACTATAGAATGGTACCCATTGTTTATGGTGTCAAACATAAATGCCTTAACATAATATATAAGACCTAATCTGACCTTGGCTGCATTTACCCCTTCACTTCTGTTTCTTATGGTTTTCCTATTTACTATACCTCACTTCTCCCTTTGTGATATGCTCTTATATATTTTTGTGTTTGGTGGAGTTCTGCTTGATGCTTTTCCACCATCACTCACTGGATAATTTCAAGCTATCCATTGCGGCACATCTCATTCTCTGTGAACTACTTCAAGGCAGAGTTAAATTTCCACCATCTCTCTTCCCTTGGATTTTTCTCCCTTTCCCTTTTGTGTTTGCTAGGATATTTTTCAACCTTCATCAATTCACCCTGTTCACCCACTCATCCCCCATACATTTAACTTTTTAAGGGAAGATATTTTGAAATGTTCATCTGGTACAGTGGAAGCTAAACAAATATTCTGATAGATAAATGAGCCCAGAATTTATTCAACCCTGTCTCTACTCATTAAGCATTCCTTTCTCTTTCTCATCAGGGTGTCTAGATACTCTATGGATCCATTTTTAGTTATTCTACTTTAGAGTTAAAAAGCCAAAGTTTTTGTTATTTTGTTTTAATCAGATGATATATTTTCTTCAAAGTTGATATTTACTTAAAAGCTAAGGAAAGAACATGTTATAAACATATTTTTAAGGTCCTGTTGGCCACGATTTAACATTCAATGAGGAAAATCATTAGGCAAGAGAATAAGGAAAAATGGTTTTATCCTATCAAATATCTTTCCAACTGAGAACTTCAGTTTACAGCCTGATACCAACTGTGCCTCACAGTATTGTCAATACTTGCAGTTTAAAATGAGATTCAATAACCACACAATGTTCTTGGCTGTAGAAGAAAATTGCTGTAGAAGAAATAGTGAGATATTTGAGAAGGAGAGGCAAATTGTCACAATTGAGAATTAGGAACAAACCATCCATTGCATTTAATATTCATTTAGTAATATTTGTTTTAAAAAATATAAGTGTGACAGTTGATAGACCCAATTCTGGACATAAGTAATATTTTTTCCTTAGAAAGAATTTCAATATAATTATAATTTCACTTGCCAAATTTTTATGTATTGAATATCTCAACTGATTATATTGGATTTTAATATTCTACTCAGTGTTTAAAAAGGATCGTAGAATTTTAAGTCAGAAAAGGGAACACAGGTTAGCTAGTTAGAATTCTAGTCTTTAGATTACATTGCTAAGGTCCAAATAGGCTAAATAACTTGTTCAAGTTTATATAGCTATTCGGTAGATGGGGAAAGATTAGAACTCAGATTTTCTGCCTTCTTGTGAAGTATTCCTTCTATTTTACTATATTGTCTCTATTGAAAGGAAAATATAATAACAACAACATTTAAGGATAAATATACTCTGTCCTTGTATTACACAAAGGACACCAGTATACCATAAACTATTTATTTTACATAAAAATGTAAGTTCCATATCATACATGTCACTAATCTAAAATTCTATTAACTGTAATAAACAGTGAACATGGATTTGTGCGGTATGTTTTGGTTGGTTTATGTCTCTTTTAAAAAGGTATTTAGGGCCGGCCGAGTGGCGCGATGGTTAAGAACTGGCTTGGGACGCTAGAGGCCCCGGTTCGGATCCCACATATGAGGGCCAGTGACACTGCCCTCTGCAGCTAAGATGCTGAACAACAGCTCAACCTGGAGCTGGGCTGCC
>NW_017731701.1:881523-891549 GCF_001890085.2 Hipposideros armiger
TGGGGAATTGGGGGAAGGGGAACAGACAAGTTGCTGTCCTTTTGTTCTTCAGTCTAGTTGTGGAGGACGTTGCTTCACTGGCCCATGTTGGTATTACCATTGCGTTCTTCCCAGGTGAGGCAGATCAGTCGCTGGCCTCTGAATGGCCACTCACAGAGGCTCTTGGCAGCTCACACTGGCTGCTGGCTGCTCATGCTGCCTACCTGCCACATGGTAGCTTATGGCAGCCCACTGCAGCAGGGGCTGCAGCCTATGCCAGCACCGGAGACTCATGGCAGCCCAGCTCCAGGTCGAGCTGTTGTTCACCATCCTACCTGTAGAAGGCAGTGTCACTGGCCCCCATGTAGGATCCGAACCGGGGCCCTGCTGCTCAGAGCTGGCGTCCCTAGCCAGCTCTTAACCAACGTGCCACTCGGCCGGCCCTGAACTTGTTTATTCTTAACAGTTTGTTGAGAACAGGACTATTTGTATTTCCTGCATCTGGAAGAATGCTTCATATAGAGTAGATGGTCAATTCATATTTGTGGACTTGAAAAGGTTGACAATGAAGAAAACACATCAGACCCTTTTTAGATTCAGGCAGGGAATAAATTATAAACACAATATTAAATAAAAGCTGTTGGCAATTACTACACAAACCTCTCTGCCAGTAATTGTACACTTTTGCTCCCTGGAATAATAATGCATATCAATTATTATATTTAAGGTATCAGTTCTAGGAAATAGGTGTTACAATTTTTCCCACTATAGTACTTCACACTATGGCCTGCCAAATAATGCACCACTCCAAGCTGAGTTTGCCTTTTGTTATTTGATTAATATAATTCCCATAGACAATATCTTTTAAGAAATAAATGTTCAAAATAACATTATAGTTCAAGTTAGGATCCCAGAATTCTAGCTCCAAATCTGTCACTGACGAACTGTATGAATCAACCATACCCTTTGGAGTATAATCAATAAAATGTTTTCCAACCTCTGCCTAGATCTCCTTTCCACATTGATTAATGATATTTTGATGAAACCCCTTGCCTCCTAGGTATTTATGTAATATAAAGTGCTCCATTTTGGTCACTAAGATTCATTTTTCTATTACAAAATTTAGTCCCATCCACTTTATATGTCAATTCTCATCTCATTTCCAAATAAAAGTCTCTATCTGCCTGCTAAGTTCAGGCCTGGACCACGCTGCAGAAGAGAGAGGCGAGGTATGATCTTTGCTCTTTTACTTTTTCTAGATGTTTTATTTGTTTCTGACTCATTTCCCTGCCTCTGGATATCTCCCTTTGCACTAGTATTCTGGGGAAGGAAAAAAGTTTTATATATGAGTATTTATCTTCTTGACAAGCAGTCATAGGTAACTCCTATGAGTAAGTACCCAAACTCATGCTCAAGTATGTAGAGTTTTTAGAGGCCTGCATAGAAAATGTCCATACTATTCCCACTGAAGCCCTCTCTGAGTGACTAAATCTCTCATATTTTACTAGGTCATACAGTGGCAACAAAGAATCCCATAATTTAGTGGTTTACAAGCAAAAGTTTATATCTAATTTATATTTTATGTCCTCTGCTGAGTAATGTCATCTTTTGTCTGAGCTTCTTTATTCTGGGACTCACAATGAAGAAATAGTCCTCATCTGGGACATGTTGCTGCCATTACAAAAGAAGTACAAGATGGCTTTTAAAGTTTTAATAGAGAAATATTACATGCCACTTCTGCTTAAATTCCATTAGCAAAGTGAGTGACATAGAGAAGCCTGGAGAAGACAGAGCAGGGAGTATGACACTCCCGTGGGTATGAAAAGAAATATTTTAAACTACTGTCCACCATTACCCCTTGCTCCTGATCCCACTGATGTTCAGTTCCAGGGAACACACTGCATAACCTCCAACTGTTGACGGAGACAACTTTATACTGTCAGTAGGAAGGCATAGTGCTTTTCCATTGCCATCTCTGCTACCTTGTTATAGGGAGTTTCTTTTTCACCTTATTCACACAATTAAAATTATCCAGGAATTATGATGTATGTTCTGTCTTCTCTTGATCTCCAATTGTGAATTTCTCCAAAGCGCTTTCTTATCATGATCTATCCTGGTACACGAGGAGGTAAGCCTAAAAGTCTAATGGTTAGCAAACATTCAACTAGGGCAGGGGTCAGCAAACTGCGGCTTACAAGCCACATGCGGATCTTTGGGTACATACATGTGGCTCTGAAGTACAATTGAAAATGAAAATAAAACTATCATAGTTTCATTTATAATATTACTATAAATTTTCCTTATTTGTAAAAATATATTTATGGCTCTTGAATCATTTTTAAATTGTTGTGAGGGATAGGATTGGCTCTTCCAGGGGTCGGCAAACCTTAGAAATGGAACGTACACAAAGAGCTGCATGTGACTCATGAGCAGCAGTTTGCCAACCCCTGAACTAGGGAGTGAGATGCCAGTGTTCCCTGTTGAGGAAACCCTCAGTTCGTTATTAGGGATTCTCTTGCATCTTTTCTTGTGTGATCAGGGAAGCAGCCACTTTCCTTACAAAGGAGAAAAAAGTGAAATGGTACTACACTCCCTACTAGGCTGAAAACTCATGAAATACAGCACTCCACTCTTCATTAAACTCCAGACTTCTGTTTATATAGCCTGAGAGTCATCTTGAGGATGAGAGGTGAGGGACCCTATTGGCCACGTCTTCATTAGTCCTGGAGGTAATATCTGACATCTCCTTGAAACACTTTAGAATATGAAGATTCCCAATGCTTATTATCCATAACTTTGGGAATTTAGCTGAAATGCAAAGACAAATACACACACATCAACACACACCCTTCAATATCCTTTTTACATAACCATAAACGAGTAAGTGAACCTATGCAAGACTTAGTTTTCTTATGTGGGAAAGAGCACTTCTAACTAGAGAGTGCTCTAAGTAGCATCAAAACCAACAGGAAGGGGATTAAGAGATACAAAATAAATCACGGGATGTAATCTATAGCATTGGGATTATAGTCGAAAATCCTGTAATAGCTCAGTATAGAGACAGGCCGTTACTAGACTGATTGTAATGATCACCTCATAAGTTATATAAATGTCCAGTTACTGTATTGCACACCTGAAACTAATATAATATTGTATGTTAACTACAATTTTAAAATAAAAAATATTTTTTAAAATAGAAAAAGTGGAAAAACACTTTATATAGGAGATGAGACACTTTGATACCAGACTTATTTACATACTAGTAACTAAGGGTAGAACTTGTTTTGTAAAGCACAAAACATATTTTTTGAACAATTGAACTTTTGCCTTCATTTTGGAGTAACATTTCTGACTAAATGAAACAAGCCTCCAACTCTACCAATGAAACATGTAGGTCCCCGTTAGGGTAATATTAAAGCATTTCCAATTTTGTGAAAACCATAATGCTTATACTTCAGAATTTTCCATTCTCCACTTCTCCTTTAACGTCATATGAAATTTACTTAATTTAAAATGAAGAAAAGATTTTAAATTAAGTCATAAAAGATGCAGAGAACTCAAAATTCAGTCCAGTTTTCTGAAACCACAACTGATGAAAAAAAAGTTCTTTTGCAAACTTCAGTTTGGGTTACATTCTTAATTTTATTTAAATGTAGGTATTTTGTAATTTCCGATTCCTTTTGTATAAAAAAAGAACTGTCTGAGGGGGATTATGGATATAAAGCTTCATGAATTAAATGTATCCTGCAGAACTTGGTTTGTGCATCATGTTTATCGACAATACACAGCACAAGATACATTTTACCTGATGCAGACACTCTGGAGCTATCATCTCATCAAGTTGTGTACACAGTACCTAACTTAAAGGAATTCAGAGCTCATACGTTACAAAGGTCATTATAAAAGAAAGAGAAGAATCAACTGCTCACAAGAAATTTTCACCATTTTCTGTAATTGCTAATCTTATTTTAGGTTTTATAGGAGATTATTTTCCTTCTTTGAAAGAAAATATTACAGTAAACTGATTTCTTGGCAAATATTTGTTGATTTTAACATGCCCCCATGGCACCTTCTGTACTATGTGAAATTATTTTTAAAGTACTAGTCCTAAATTGGGAGTGTGTCATTTTCAACCACTTAGTAGCTTAATTGGTTCATAAACAGGCACCATATACTAGAAAGTAACACTTAAGAGTTGGATGGAATTTTAGGAGTCAACTAAGAGTTCATACAACAGGCACCAACAAGGTAGAAAGAATAAAGCAAGAGGAAAGAAATAGTATTCATTTTTAAAAGTTGATTAACTACCTCTATTTGCTGACTGTATTTAATATTTGATAATTTAAAAGTTATACTAGTGGTAGGTACTGATCGAATTCACACAGGAAGTTCAGAAGGTGAGAAGGCAGTAAGTAGGACCACCTAAAAGAGCTCCAGATTCTACTCATTTGCTCATATAGCTTTCCTAGGGGTAAGGAAGAGGGGTCATTGGTGTAAAGACTGCTAGTCTTCCATCTAGAAGTAATATAAAATTAGGTTGGTAGCTGCAAAGTGACAAAATTAAAATTAAATTAATAAAATTAAAAGACAAGAGTTCATGGATTTTCATTCTTGTTATATTGACTGAAAGAGAAAGTTACTCCCTGGATAACATAAAGAAGCAACCTAAGTAAGAAATGGAAAGGTAAGAGGTCTTGAGAAGGTGGGGGAATCAAAACAAATAAAGTACAATGGAAGAGTTACACAAAGGAACAAGGGAAGGAGTAAGAAATTTGATCCACTGGAGGAATCCTTTAGGAAGAGATGCATAATTTCTGGAAAGAAACCAATATGCCACATTTATTTGAAAAGACAGAAGGGTCCTCTACAATTAGGAAATGTGAAGAACTTAGTTATTAGATCTACAAAGAAGAAATAGGAGAATGCAGATAGTCGTTTATATAACTTACATGGACAATCAGTAGTTGTTCTCACTTCCTAAAATGAATACTATCATTTCAATGCCGAGTCCACTGGGACTTATCAATTTGCTGGCCAATAATGTACCTGGAATAAGGATGAGTTAATAAATGTAGTTTGAAGATGAATAAATAAACAAATAAATCCTCTGGCTCACCTTCACTTACAATGTTGAATTATAAATGAAATAATCAGAAGAAATTTGGGAAATGGCTCTAGGTATTAGAGCTCTAAGCAGAAAAGTAAAGGATTTATTGGTAGCATGGTCTTTTCTATGCTTCCATATTAGAAGAGCTGAGGATTTTGTAGATAGAAAGAATATTGAAAAAACAACGGTTAGCTAAACAAATAGAGGTACAGAACAGGAAATGGTTGCTGAACCAGTGATTATTCTGCAAGGTTGATGAACACCTAGCTATAAAGTATATTACAGAGTCATCTAGAAGCCTGCCAGGCTTATACTAACTTTAAAATCAAAATCTAGGGGGAGGGAGAACATTATTAAATAAAAATGGATATAATGAAGAACATCAGCCATTATAATAAAACACATTATACAATTGTAACAAAGTGAAATGCTCAGTATCTCTGACTTCATCTAGTAAGCCTGCTTTATTCCCATGGCCTTCAAGCTACTAGCTTTTGCTTGGTTTTGCATACAGACATACCAATCATTAAAGGAATTCTGCTTACAGCTTAAAGAGATCAGGAAGTATGTATTATTTATCAAAAATTTGCAGCAACCTCATGACCAAACTCACATCAACTAACTCAATCTTCCTTGGAACCCTGCTGGTGACCAGATGTCTGCGATGGTCAATCACCACTTGCCCCTCCCAGTTCCCCTTCTCTTGACATAAAAGAAGCCTGAACTCTGTACTTTCTTCAGATGGATTTGAGGTATAAGTAGGGCTCCCATCTAATTGGTTGGAGACTTCTTGATCAATAAACCTTTCCTTGCTCCAAATTCTGATGTTTTGAATTTTGGCCTTTCAAAGCATCAGGCACACATACTTTGGACCAGTAACAAAATTGTTACAGATAAAATAATTTATAGTTAAAATGACTAAAAAGAGGGTCAAGAATTCTTTTGTATTCAAAGCCCAGAGCATCAACATTTGGAATTTAATTTAAGATAGTAAATCATTAAGATTTGTTGCTTGACAGAGGCAACCAACTAAATGGGACAAAGTACAGTAATACCTTGGTTTGCAAGCATAAATCGTTCTGGAAACAAACTACTCTTATTGCAAGTCATCACTTGTTTACCACATTAAAATGTATTAGAAATGTTTGCTCGTCTTGCAGAACACTCACAAACCAAGTTACTCGCAATCCAAGGTTTTACTGTATTTGCAAACAACACCTCTGATAAGGGTCTAATACCCAAAGCATATAAAGAACTTACAACTCAACAACAACAAAAAAAACAAATAATCCAATTAAAAAATGGGCAGAGGACCTAAACAGATACTTCTCCCAAGAAGACATACAAATGACCAACAGATATATGAAAAGATGCTCAGCTTCACTAGCTATTAGGGAAATGCAAATCAAAACTACAACGAGATACCACCTCACAACTGTTAGAATGGTTATCATCAACAAGACAAATAATAACAAGTGTTGGAGAGGCTGTGGAAAAAAAGGAACCCTCTTACTCTGCTGGTGGAAATGTAAATTGGTACAGTCTCTATGAAAAACAATATGGAGGCTTCTTAAAAAATTAAGAATAGAATTACTATATGACTCAGCAATCCCTCTTCTGGGTATCTACTCCAAAAAATCTGAAAACATTTATCCGTAAAAATATATACCCCTGTGTTCACTGAGGATTATTCACATAGCCAAGACATGGAAAGAATCAAAGTGTCCTGCAATAGATGATTAGATAAAGATGTGGTATATGTACACAATAGAATACTACTCTGCCATAAGAAAAGATGACATACTGCCATTTGTGACAACATGGATGGATCTTGAGATTATCATGCTAAGTGAAATAAGTGAGACAAAAAAAGTCAAGAACCATATGACTTACTCATATGTGTCATATAAAACTGAAAGCAACAAATGAATGAACAAGACAAAGAAACAAAAACTCATAGACAAAGACAACAGTTTAGTGGTTACCAGAGGTTAAGGGGGTGGTCGTAGTAGAAGAGGGTCAAAGGGGATCAAATATATGCTGATGGAAGGAGAACTCTGGGTGGTGACAATACATTAAATAGATGATGTATTATAGAATTGTACACTTGGAACCTATATAATTTTACTAACCATGTCACCCCCAATACATTTAATAAAGGTTTAAAAAATAAAAACAAAAAGATTTGTTGTTTGAAAACATGATTATAATAATGAAAAGTTGTACTTTATTCTAGTAAAATCTTGGAAGAAGATATAGAGGTACTCTACATGTCATGAAGATATGAGCTTGTGGGGAACTCTTCAAGTCTGCTTTTGATAGTATGAGAAAACAAAAAATCCCAGTGAAGTTAAAGAAGAGAGAACAAAATAAACTGTTAGAGAATGTGCTCCAGTCTAGTTATTGAAGAAAGATCTTGTTCCTACTTTTAGAACTAGAGTGATTTTGCACTCTGGAATGGTTCCTAGAGATGGCCCAAGGCAGGAATTCAGGGCTGGTCAGATCAGGAACAGAGTTTGCCTAAGGAGTTAAAGGCCTTATAACTGGAGGGAAAAACTGGATGTTAGTTGAAAGGAAAACAGTATTGAATAGCAGGTTTAAAGATCAAGACAAGCAGAAAACAGGAGTGCTCAGAAGCCGGAAGGATTAAGGGTGAGCTAGTGTGTTATGGAAAAGTTTGTGACAAGCAATTCACAAATAGAGCAATAGTCAGAGAGCAAGCAAGTGTTTGGATTACCCTCACAGAGGCTGTTTAGTGTGTGAGAGGTGGGTGTGGACAGGAATATTAACAGGTGGCAGAAGCAGCAGCTTGAAAGAATCAGAGAGCATGAACCTGGAAAGGAAGACAAATATTATGGTATGGGGAATTTACAGTTTTCCTGCAATCTGTTAAAAGTCTTATTCTACCAAGAGAAAAGGCAGTTTGACATCATCATGTAAAGCTTCGATTTTATAATCAAATAGGCTTAATTTGAAACCTAGCTCTCTCTGTAGGGCTCTGTGATATCAGGCAAGAAATTTATCTCAATATTGGCCTCAAATTCCTCATCTGGAAAATGGGTATTATAATAATGGTGTCTACATCACTGTGATGTCAGGAAGATAAATAAGATGATAAATTTAAAGAGTTGTGCCATGTACATAGTAATCCATATATAAATGTTAGTCTATTCTTATTAATATGTAGCTAAAAGTAAACTATGATAAATTCTTTATTTACCTTGAAGTAAAAATTTTCCTAACTAAAATCCATCAGCCTAATTGTTAAAGAAGCTTTGGTCAGAGAGGTGGAAATGAGAAAATCTTTGGAGAAAGTGATCTTGTCCTGTCAGCAACAATAATTCTTTAATTCAATGTACTTATAAAGCACCTGAATGTTTTTTTATATGCCCATTCTGATTCAACTGGCTTAGCATGGGGGCCTGGGATTCTGCATTTCTAACAAGCCCTCAGGTGATGCTAATGCTGCTGGTATCACACTAGAGTAGAAAGGCCACAGAATACCTGAAAATGAGTAAAGAAAACATGGCAGAAAGTCAGACATGTAACATGGATTTCTGGAAGGCAAATTTCCGAGGCAGCAAGAAATACAGGTAAGATTTCTTGACTCGAGGTCTAAAAAGAAGATGGCTCGAATTTAAAACCAACAATACAAAATGTAGTTTTCAAAAACGATATTCTGACTCTATAATCTCAAATAATTCTAAAGGGGATTTCTACATAGCTACAAGCATCGATTGAAAAATAACATACAGAAAATGAAAGAAAAAATAACTAAGGAATAAGATAAGTCTAGGCCTGCAAAAATAAATATTAGTAAGTTGATGAATTCTAGAATTTATTGAGGTTTCTAAATAAATTCTAAAATTAATTTTTAGAGATAATTTTATAGTAAAAACAACAAAACAGGCGCTCTAATAAAAAGATTAATCTATCAACAGATTATGGAGAAAACACAAAACTCCTGTTTTTAGCTTACTTCTGATTATAATCTAAATTCTAGAAAGTAGAGATTAAATTTGGTACAAAGGACAAGAATCTAGTTAGGGGTGGGACTACCATATTATAGCAAATGATTTCACTAAATAAATTCATATGTTTCTGTTTGAGTAGATTACACATTTCATATTAATTAGAGTTTGCTGAACAGAATCTTTGTGAAACCATGAGGAACATAAAAGTTCTAAAAGACCCTAAATGACCATCCATTGTCCTATTTGTTTTAACAGTGGTTTCCATGAAGCATTGTCTAACAAACAAAATTCTAATCCTTGGCTGGATTTAAGATGTGTTTTTTAAATAATAATTATAAAGACAAAGTATCTTTTCCAATATTTTTCCTTTTTGTCCCATGAACTCCTACTTATCTTTTAAGAAACTATCTGAATGTAACTCCCTTGATGAAGTAGTTTCTCATTCTGCTACATAGAATTAGCTTCATTTTCTGTGCCCCCACTAATCTTAGAATAATCTACTTACTTTACTTAACTTAACTTTACTTAATATTATATTTTGGTATCTTATTTGCATGTCTGTTTTTCAACTTGACAGAGAATGGCTTATTTTTATCCTTAAAATTTTTATGTTCTGCACAGTGCATGATATAAAGCAGATGTTTAATAGAGATCTTAAAATTGGACTCTATACACAGAATGTATACATCTAATTCAGTCTTAGGCGGTATGCATAGAAATTTGAAGAAGGAAGATGTAAGTCCCAGTCAACTGAGTGGTGCATAAACTGTGTCTCAAGTATAAATTTTAGAAAACACAGCCTATCCCAGTTTTTAAGAACATGAACTCTGCAGCCCAGATTACCTGAATTCATGACATTACCAGCTATGTCATGTCCTTGGGCCAGTTGCTTAACCCTCTTGTTTAGTTTTCATATAGATAATAATAGTACTACTGCATAATGCTGCTAAATGATTAAATTTTATA
>NW_017731701.1:891638-907109 GCF_001890085.2 Hipposideros armiger
TATGTATCCAGCAAATAACAAGCACTAGATGTTTGCTGTTGTTATTTTTTCTGGTTGCTGAACTTTAAGAGCACCATTCGTAAGTAACTCAGTCCAGAGACAAGTGACCAAGAGAGCAAAAGAGTCATAATCATCTCATAAGGAAGGTTAAAATAGCTCAGACAGTTAGGCTGGACCTGAGATTTGAGAAAGGTGGAAGGGACAAGAGACAGAATAGCTCTCTGTAAAAACGAGAGAATGAATACCGTGGATCTGGGACGCTGAAGAGGACAAAAATGGGACCAAAGTTGGAAACCACACAGAGGAAGATTGAGGTTCAAATAAAAGAAAACATTTCTTATACAGAGTAAGTAGAATGGGATGCCTCTAGAGGTATCTAAGCAGGATTTAGAGAATGTACTGGTAGAGAAGAAAAATATGAGACTGAATCACTGAATGGCAGGGAGGGTTGGGCTAACTGGTTTATACAGTACTTGAACTCTGTCCCCTTTATTTCATGGTTAAGAAACTGAAGCCCAGAAAAATGAAGAAATCTGGCCATAGATAGACACAGAAATGATTAGCCGTAGATCCGGGGCTAGACCCCTGTTTACCAAATTCCCACTTTAGAGCTCTTTCTTTATGAAGTCTTCTTGCTTACGAAAAGTATTTTCCCAAATAGGTAGGGATGTGCTCCCAAATACAAGCATGAGGAACATGTACGAGTGGAGCAAGGAATACTTGAGAAAGAGTTAGTATACCAAGCCATATAGAGTAAAGTCACTGAGTCTTAGATTCATAATGTCTCGGACATCTCTGGTCACTTTTCGTATGCTATTCCCAGACACAAGTTTATTTGTATATATATCTGATCAAGAGCATTCTAAAATGTGAAATTTAATGAGTATAAACTACATAAACCTGAGAATGTATTTGCCAATTTTGTTTCATATGTCCCAAATTTTCATTTGAAATTAATGTATGTATGCTAGGCTTCAGTTCAACAGTAATATATATATATATATATATATATATAAATTGATTTCTCTCTATCTGTATGTGTGATATTTAAGCTCTACAGGAAAAACACTTTGAAAATCATGAACTTTTAATAACAGAGATGATAGGTCCTGATGATTGATAGCCAGCAACTGTGGAGTTGAACCTCCTCCATTCAGTTCCTGAATTTAGGAAAACTGATTCATGTCTAAAATCTCTCAGCTTCCACCTCTGTAAAATGGAGATAACATAATTCCTACGTCACAAAATTGTGAGAAGTAAAATAATTCACACTGTACTACTTAATTTTCAGTTTTGTGTTATTCAATTTTTTATGTTCAATTTTCACATGGGAAATTACTCAAAAGACAAAAATAAGCAATTAGAAAATGTTAAGCTAGAAAGGAACATGTAGTTCCTTTCCTGATTAAGTTTGTTGGTGTTGGGTCCAAAGGAATTATGAGCATAGATGGTTTTTCTACAAAAGAGTTTCTATCTACTACAGAAACTCATGATTGAAAGGAAGCTCACAGACCATTCAGGCCACCTGCCTACCTGATGCTCTAATCACCTCTATGACTCTTCCACAAGGGCATCAACAAGGCTATGTTAAATATCTCAAGAGATATCACCTCATTTTAACTAAATTTAACAATAATAACAAACCTGAGTGAGAAAAAAAAGAAATTTCCTTCATATAAAAACTCAATTGGTTTATAGAAGAGTTTATTCTACTATTTTCAGGCACCAATTATATGAAGAATAAAATAAAAGATTGATTAATGGGTTGACTGATAAAACATAATATTAGATATTTCAAGTTTATTAGTGATAAAATAATTTACAAATTTTCACTGGGCAATAAATCACATATTCCAAATAAGTTTTGTAATCAGAGATACTTTTTTCAGTGTGGGATGTGGAAAAGATGAGAATGTTTTAGAAATTATTCTTATCCCCTAACTTCTCAAAATGTTCAGTATTATGAATTCTCTACTTTGTCTTCCCGTTCATAAGAAAATATGCCATATAAGAGCAAAGTTTTTATCTGTTAACGAATATACTCCCACATGCCTAGAATACTTGACATCTAACTGATACTCAATAAATATTAGCTAATGCATTAGTAAAAGGTGGATGAATTGATGAATAAATGGCAGTGGAAAGATAGTTCATGAAAGTGGCTTTAAGTTTGCCAGATTTAACAAATAAAATGGAATTTCTTATGGTAATAAAAATGAATTTTTATCTGAAATTCAAATTTGATTGAGCACTTTATATTTTATCTAACAAGTCTACACTTAGGGGGGAAAAAAAAACCTAAGAGCAAACATATGTGAAATAATCAATTTTTACCTATAATAAATAAATTTTCTTCCAAGGCTATTGATAAATATAAGAAAACCACAATATATACATTTAAAAAAATTTTTAAACTCTTAAGAAGAATCAAAGGAGATAAAGACAAAGCCTCTTTCAAAATACAGTTGTTTTTTTAATCGTGCCAGGTTCAAAGAGATGCTATAAGCTATCCTATCATGTGTGTATATGGGTACGTTTTGGGATAAACCCCAAAACAGCTTTTAAGTGTTTCCTGTACTTTGTCTTTCTCTACTTGGAGGTCATTAGGGATGAGTTGTTGCTATTGGTTGTAAGCACAGCCTCACACTTTGGGTTTTATAGTGGAGTTTTAACAGAATTATTACATGAAAGGTAAAATAAAGATCGATTCACAGTGCCAAAACCTCAAACAAACTCTTTTATTCATTGACACTGAGAACTTTTTGCTTGACAATTTTCTAAATATTAAGCAAAATCATGATCTCCTAGGCTGCTGACTTACTGTTCCTTTGAGACTCAATTTAGCAATTAACAAAAGTGAAAAACTATTATTTGTAAAATGACATGTCTCCCTAACAATATCACAAATTCCAGGAATGTTAGGAACCATATCTGAATTATCCACCTTTTGTGAACCTGGATTTTAGCACAGATCCTCGTATATAACAGGCACTCATTTATTCCATGAATAAATCCAATTTTAGGACAAAGTAAAATGTAAATAGGAGTGTCACCATTTTTTCTATCCTTTTTAGTTGACTTCTTATCAGCATGTTTTTTCTGTTCCTTCACACTTTCTTGGTATTTACTTAAGAATAAAATAATGAAATAATGTCTCAATCTTTAAATCTGTAAAATGGAGATAATAACGCACCCATTCCACAGTGTTTCTGTGAAGATTTAATGACTTAATATAAGTAAAGGACTTGGAATAACACCCAGCACATAGTAAATGTTACCCTCCATCATCATCATCATGAGCAGCAGCAGCAGCAGCATTTACAGCTGGACCTTTTCCCAGTGAGCATTCTAGACTCTTGACTTTTTTTGTCTTTATAGTCTGGTTAGAAGCCTGATCTCAAGCTGTACAGACTCCTCTAGAGTTTTGAAAGAAATCTCTTCTGGAAGAGCCTAGCATAAAAGTTTCCTTGAAAAACGATGTCTCTGATGGAAGGAGAACTGACTCTGGGTGGTAAACACAAAATGTGATATATGGATGATGTATTACACCAAATGGTACACTTGAAACCTATGTAATTTTATTAACCATTGTCACCCCAATAAATTTAATTTTAAAAAAAGCAATGTCTCCCCACTGTGTTTGTTTATTATCCACCCCCCCCCCGCTATCCCACTTCTATAGAATCTCCTCCTGAAAGTTGATTATAACAATGTAACTGTTTAACTGTGCTTCCTGGTCCCCCCTAGTTTTTCCCCTTTTATACTAAAAATCTATTGTGATGTTATTGTCTCAGGTGCTTTTAATCAGACTTCATCAATTCAAAATGGAGAAAGATCTTACAAATTGTCTTTTACAGTCCAGCTCTGTTTAACACAGGATAGCATGTTGTATACTATGTTGGCTATTTAACATTAGACCTTCCTATCATCTATTGCTTGGGTAGACCCAGATTAACAGAACCAAATTAAATGTTTAGTATATATTATGGCTTGAAATATCTAGTACACTAAGCTAATGTTCTTTCTGTAACGCTGTATCTCTCAAGCTCTCTTAGAACAGTTATATTAATAAATGTAATTAACATAAAACTGCCTAGCAACATTAATCTGTGGTTGCTATACAAAGTTGTTAAAATCTCCTTCTGCCACATTGCCAAAATCGCTCTCCTGAATCACCTTGTATAGTGGTTAAAGATGGGTAACTATTTCTATCGGGCTTTCTTGCTATAGGAACACAACTTTCTGATGAGATCGTGTTCCAAATCTGGCAGAAACCAGTGTTCAATTCCCTACTTGTTGCCTCCTGAAATCCAGGGATGGTGAGCCACCCTCACTCATTAGTGAACTTCACTTAATTCATTTACCCTATAACCTGTTTCACTTAGTATTATCTCTTGCAATGAGTATGTAAACATATGTAATTAACTTTAAAAAATATTTTTCAGTGCTAATAAAATTTTCATTTTTACAAAAATATGTAACTGTGCTCTCCCCTCTTTTTAATGACCCATACTCTAGATAATCTAACCCAGCGGCTCTCAACCTTGGCTGTGCAATGTTTTAAAAATGCAGATGTTCTACCTGACTCCCAGAAAAGTGAATGAAAATTTTTATGGGTGAAAAACAGGCATCACATTTTTAATACAAGCTTTATTGGACATCCTGATGACCAGCCATGAGATTCTTCTCATTCATTCTAATTCAACAAATTAGTGATGTTCTTATTGTTTTCATACAGACTAAAAATAATAATAAAAATAATTATAACAAATTAATAAAGAAGAAAGCCAAAAAGACGCACATACCAGCCTTATTCCTTTAGTGACTATCACATCATCATATAATTAGGAATACCTTGTTCTTGGAAAGTCGGTCTCTGGTAAGGAATGGTGAAATGATAATATTGAAAAATTGCCCGTGGTGCTCTTTAAAATATCCTCTACATGAATAACATTAAAATTCTTTGCTTTTCAAATCCCCCACCCACCTTTTTTTTGGTGTAAGTATTCCACTTGATGAAAAGGAACAACCAATGTACAGTCACATTATGTAAATTAAGTCCTTTGAGTTAATTATTAGTAATAATTTGCAATGTGATGAAAAGATGTATTAATTTGAATTTTAATGATCATTTTTTATTTATACACTTAAAATAATTTGCAGCTTAAAGGAAAATAGAATAAATAACTGTACTTTAGAATCTTTTTCTTAATCCCAAACATATTGCATACATTTTAAGACTGCTAGACAGATGATACCATATCATGATGCTTCAATTATCCATTTTAATCTTAATAAAGATTCAGAGAATTTGTTGATCAACATTCATCATGATTAAACAGACAAATACCCAAGTAGTTTTAGAGCCAAACTTTCAGAAGAATCTTAGTAGGGGGGAATTATCTTTTCTTGGAAAGGTTGTACCCCTAAATTTAAATAACTGTGACTTAGTCTCTGAGTCATATAATGTACATTAATATATATGTACCTTATTGAGAACTTAAAATAAAATGTGGTCTGTTGATTTGTAATATCTATTCAAATATGAGTTATTAACTCAATTATTTAGGGGCCTATTTTCCAGTTTATGAATTATTTATTCCCTTTGTTTCAAAAAGGTTATTATAGCTGTCAGGACCAAGACAATATTAAAGATCCAGAGCTTGATGAGAATGCTTATGAGATGTTTAAGCATGGAAGAGAAGCACTGATTACAAGAGCAAATAGTTTTTAATTGAATGAAGAGCCTAAGCAAAATGTTTCAGAACTTTGAAGACTCATTCTCCATGGACTATTGAACAACAGCATAAAGTGAACCGTCCAAGAATCCCCATGTGCTTTTAGTTTGAAGGGAAATACAAAAGAAATGATTTTTGCCATTACATATAGGAAAGGAGCTGATATCAAGAATTATTTGATACAATTAACAAGCCAAACCAAAGTTCTGGTCATTCATTGGGCTTGGCTGCCCTGAGTCCACCAAATTCCAGGATGATTTAAATTCTTCCAAACAAAGAATATTTTATTTGGTTCTTCCCCATGGATTAAAATGGGGAATAAGCAATAGATGTAACAGGATTTAATCCATTATAAAATAGATAATTTTGAACTTGGTATCAAAATGTGTTTCTAAAATTTAAGAAACTCTTCTACTATCATTAAAAATGATGACCAAATCACTAACTATAGCCACTACTGTCATTAAAATATAATTTATTGTTTATCAATATATGGCAGTACTATGGGTAGATGTTATTAATTACAGGTATCTACCTGATTCAGGAAAATTCTATACGACTAAAACTTCTCTGAACAATGTTCAACTAAAGCTATCATTAATTTAGCTTTAAATTTTGCAATGTTAGTGGGTAAATTTTATTGCCAAAATGGCAAGTAATTGTCAAATAAAGAAGCTGTCAGATTTGTAACTACTCAGATTTTACATTTTCTTTATAAATGTCACCTCTGATTCTTTTAAACATTAAGAAGAGTGATTTAAAACTACACATTCCTAATGAAAATGTATTTTCTATTAGACAATAGAAATGATAAATTCTTTATTGCAATACAATCCCATCCGACTTAATTTATATAATATTAATAGATGGGGAGTAAACTAATAGTTGACACAATCCTGTTTTGGAACATTCAACACCTTTTCCTTCATCATCAGAAAACCAAGATCTTTATGGCACTAATTTAAGTGTGCTAAATAGTTATTTTATCTTGCAATCCCTTGTATTTCAGTAGATTTCAAAAGAGATACTTAATTGTGAGTGATATAATGTTATTCTACCTCAACCAGGCACTCCTTCATGAAAAAATAACATAATGACAAAAACAATAGATTGTTCATGAGATGAAAGGAAGAGCTCAAAAGTAGGTCACATACCAGCCATCTATAACATATTTTATTGCTGGACCAACTTAAACCTAGGAAACCTAGGAAACATCTGTGAAGATTGTCCAATGCAATCTGGACTACTCATAAAGATCTTGATTTTTAAAAAATTCTGATTCTGGCATTTCTTTTAAAGTTCATGGACTGAAATTAGAGATGGGTTTTCTACTTTTATGGTTCTATTATCCCAACAAAAGTAGATACTTAAAGTCAAGAATTAGCTATTATTTAAAAAATAACTTAAGCAATAAAATATCAGTGACATCATTGCCCAATCAAACAATTACCAAAATTCTCTGAACATTGTCACTGGAGCATTTAGTAAAATACATTGTGCCTATAAGGCTAAAAGTGTCCTTTCTTTCTCTCAAATTTCAAAAACAGTGAACATAGACATATTTTTGAAAGGGGAATTCTAGATCCTTATAACAGAAGAATCAAATAAAGAAACAGAAGAATCAAATAAGACAGTCTAATTAAGATATTTAAATGTTAAGAAGAATCTACTAGCCTATATATTTCAAGACACCTAAACCATCATAGTATCATCTGTCTGCTCTCCTGACTCTAGGAGAGAAGAAATTTATTTTCATCATTTGAATTCTGTTTGAAGTCTTGCCTTTTAGATTGATTAGAATCAGTGTTTTCCTAAGTGCCACCCTGCCTGGATTTGGACATGTTCCTCATGAACTGCTACTGCCAAATGCACTTCCCAACTTTCATGTCCTTATTCTCAGTGCCTCCACATAGAGTCTCAATATACATATATTTGATGATAACAGTTTATGGCCTAGAATTCAGGGATCATGAACTCAAAAGCCATCAGAGACAGGGAAGGTAATGTTAATTTGTAAAACAGTCAGGAATAAGGTGACAGAAAGGGGCAGGACCTATGTTGAACTGCACAACAGATAATCCAAAACAATCAAATTCAAATGATTTTTTTAAATAAACACAGAACTAGCCCAAAAAGACAGTTTAAGAAGCTGGCTTTAGCCCAATGGCTGCCATGTCACAAATTTTAGTCTAGCTCAATGGTTCTCAAGACTGGCTGCACATTAGGCTCACTGCATGAGTGAAAACAAAATAGAACTATAATACACATGCCTAGGCCCATCACCCAGAAATCTGTATCAGTTCATATCTGGGGTGGGGCTCAGAGCATGATATCTTTTAACAAGTTCCCAAGGTGATACTAATACGTGCCAAAGTTGAGAACTTCTGGTCTAATAAATTTTAGATCTAACAAATAATTTTATTGAATCAAATGAAGAACATTTATATTTTCCTGCTGAGATGTTAATTCCTACAGGATCAGGCTGATAATTTACATTTTTTGCAATAAAGTCAATTCACTGAGCTGTTTTTAAAATGTCCCTGAGAAGTTCCCCTCCACTATCTCAGGTCACATATTAATTTGTAATCCTAGACTTCCCCCTTTCCTTCAACCAGCACAATAAATCTTGTTGAGTCTACCTCTAAAATATTCTTTGAATCCATCCACTTCTCTGCATCTCTACCATCCCCACTCATAGTCACCATAATTTTTTGTTTGCTTTGTGGCAATAGCCTCCTAACTGGTTACTTCACTTTGTCTCAGATCATTTCACTGCTCTGCTTAAAACTTTTATTGTCTTCTCATTATCTTGAAAAAAAAAAACTCTTAAAAAAAAAACCCTCAATATCTTCACCATGACCTATAAGGTTTTGATTGATCTGGTCCCAGCAACATCTGCAGTCTTATCCAAAGCAGCTCCACTGTTGACATACTATGTTCCAGCCACAACAGCCTTTTCCAAGTTCCTTGAAATTCCCAAACTTTTTCCTGCTACAATGTTTTTGTGCTTGCTTTTCTCTTTGTCTAGAAGACTCTTTCCATGTCTGACTCCTCCTCATTTTCATGTTTCCTGATATTCTCTAGTAAATAGTTATTTTTATTTCCCTCATACTGCTAATTTTAACATTTATCATCTCCCTCATTATTTTTATGCTGTCTATTTATCCTACTGGCAAGCAAGCCCTGGGCAGAAACAGAGTTCCTGTCTGTCCTAACCTCCCATGTATTTCCAGTGCCTAGCACCATGCCATACACAGAACAGATGCTCAGTGAATATATCTGAATATCTAAGTGATTGAATGAGTACTTCAAGTTCTGACACTTTACTACATCTGTAAATAATAGAATGATCTGTATGCCTAGATTTTACTAAGGGCATGATTCTATTGCAGAGTGCTGATATACTTAACTAGATAGAGCTTTCTCAATAAATGTTTTCAGTTGTCATCGACACATTCATCTATTGATTCAAGCACTCGTTAAATGTGCCTGATTGTAGAATAGTATAAAACAATGCACATATGCTTCATCAATCTACAGCACATCCTAAGTCATATTAATATTAGTACTTGAATATTTCTATTGCCAACTTCCCACCTGCTCATTCAAGTACTCAAATGCCTTGACACTCCCCACCACCTCTATGAACTTCAACATCAGTTTGAACCCTAATTCCTCAATGTACTCTGCTACTCCAAGCTCTACTTTTACCGTCACTGCTGGTCTGATTATCTCACACAAGCCTCTCATCTCATTAAAGTGCATATCCTTACCTTTTTATTTGCAGCATTAATGCTCTCAATGGTAAAAATACGGCAATACGTCAGTAGCTTTTGCAACATTCTATCCCACTCTATTAAGCTCAGTTGTAAGAAGGTAGGGTTCCACAGCAGGATGAGTTGCGAATCTATACTAGTAAGAGTAGACTCACAATTATACCAAGTAGAGTCAACTCTGTATTAGGCTCAAAACAATAGAATTATAATTCTTGATCATGTGGCAGTACTAGATGGGATAACAGGTTGGTGTGGCAACTGTCTTCTATATACTCATTCAGGGACTTAGAGTGATGAAGTTTCTGCCATCTTCAGCATGTGGCTTCCCAAGTTTCCTGGGAGAGGTCTACATTATAGGTAGCAGGAAGGCAAAAAGGGCATGGAGGAGCACCATGGGGGAGTTTTATGAGCCTGGCCTGGAGGTAGCACTATCACTTCCTATCATATTTCATGGGGTAGAACTAAGTTATTTTGTAATAACTAAGGACAAGGAAAGCTGGGAAATGTGATCCTTTCTTGGGAAGTCACTTTCTATAATAATTACAATTCATAAACTTTTGAAGGATAAGTTGTTACGCTAGCCACAGCCCATAGTGGTTTAGAATATAGTGAATAGATCTTCTAGTCCACACAAAGAGTCCACATGTCTCCAGGATCGACACATGCTTTTCAGGTGGTTAGATTTGGACTGCTTTCAGGATGTGGATACCATACTATACCCAGACCTACAATTCCACACTGATCTTTAGTCCATGTTGCTGAATCTAAAAAATTCTGCAGGGATTCAAGGTTCTCCTTGTACCTTGGCTTTTAGAGTCTTTTATTGAAGCATAAGCTATATCTGTACGTTTAATATTTTGGACAAAGTACAGTTTTAGTTTTCCACCCTCAAAGAAACTCCCCAATCCTCTAAAAATCAATGGGAACAAATAAACATGGGAATTATGTTGCTTAAAACTATCCTCCAGTCATATCTAATACCTCAACTCCAACCTTTCTGGGATCCTTGTTAGGAATTTGAGATGAGCCTCAAATTGGTTGGAATTCATGTTGGCATAGGAGCTAAAGAAAGAATTCTTAATTAGAAATAAAGTTTGAGCAAACACTGAGAAGAATTCACTTATTCATTCATTCATTCAATATGTATAGCTCTGAAGCTCAGAGAAAGTGACTTTGTGATTTATAAACTAGATATATTTTTTGAGTAACCATAAACTATGTTTTGGTAGGCCCTATTTCTATTCTCTTGGTAATCGTCATAGAATTGATTACAAAGCCCATTTCACTAAAAATTTAAAAGTACACCTTAGAGTCAAAAATATTTGGAGGCTTTGTACCCTGATTTCATTGATTAAGATCTTTTCTTAAAATCAAGATCAGAATTAAGATTGGAATTAATAAAAACAGATTAAAAGTACTTTTAACATGAATTCAGGAAACAAGCAACCAAAAATAAGGCTGACAATAAGTATATTTTAGAATTGTAACCATAGGTAAGAGTCCATGCTTCATAAAACTTAGTCTTCAGAACACTGGTTAAATAGCGACATTAGGGAAAGTCAATAAGCTGCAACTCTCAGGCCCATCTCTGGAAGGAAAGCCTCGACAGCCCTGGCCTACTTGGCTGGAGCTTGAGGGGCCACCTCAGAAGGTAGAAGTACATGGCTCCTGAGTCCAAACACCGCTTATGCTCCAAGAGATGCCAAGTGTCACTTTGCAGAATGGTATCCAAACATGCTGTCAAATAAAGGAAGCCTGAGAGTCAAAGCCAAGAGACAGCCATGAATCCAGGCAAGGCTACCTCAAGAAACAAGGGGTCAGAATTGGGACCTGAGAATTAAAAACCAGGATCTAATGCCTTTGGCTATCCTTGTTCTAGGTGGGATATAAGATGGGACAAACCACTATACCTAAAGGACCTAGGACAGAGCAGACAGCAAGTACACTGGCTTTAAAAATTCGCTAAAACAGAAACTAATTGTATCAGAACTAATTTCTAGGAATGTGAAGTAAGTGGTAACAAATGTAACCTGATTTGATAAAAGCTGATAGATCTTGGCTCTTCCTAAACATATTCTCTAGTGACTCAATTTTCAAGTAGATTTTTAAGTTTTTGGTTTTTTGTTTTTAAAGACTTTTATTGGGGAATTGGGGGATGGGAATAGCACTGGGGAATTGGGGGAAGGGGAACAGACAAGTTGCTGTCCTTTTGTTCTTCAGTCTAGTTGTGGAGGACGTTGCTTCACTGGCCCAAGATGGCACCATCATTGTGCTCTTCCCGGGTAAGGTAGATCATTCGCCGGCTTCTGGACAGCCACTCACGGTGGCTGCTGGCCGCTCATGCTGGCTGCTGGCTACACATGGTAGCCCATGGCAACCCACTGCAGCAGGGGCTGCAGCCTAAGCCATTGCCGGCGACTCCAGGTTGAGCTGTTGTTCAGCATCTTAGCTGTAGAAGGCAGTGTCACTGGCCCTCATATGTGGAATCCGAACCGGGGCCCTCTGGTGTCCCAAGCCAGCTCTTAACCAATGCACCACTTTTCTAATTTAGTTCACGACCACTGCCTTGAAATTCTTGCCACATCAGACACTTCTCCAGATTGCATAATTCCTTCATAATTCAAAGAGCATCTCTCAAGTGTCTACCTCTGGGAGTCGCCAGCAATGGCGTAGGCTGCAGCCCCTGCTGCAGTGGGTTGCCATGGGCTACCATGTGTAGCCAGCAGCCAGCGTGAGTGGCTGTCCAGAAGCCGGCGAATGATCTACCTTACCAGGGAAGAGCACAATGATGGTGCCATCTTGGGCCAGTGAAGCAACGTCCTCCACAACTAGACTGAAGAACAAAAGGATAGCAGCTTGTCTGTTCCCCTTCCCCCAAATCCCCAATAAAAATCTTAAAAAAAAAAATTGCTAGCTGTTTATTCTTAACATCTTTACCCATATTTATATAAACATATGACATACATGTAAGTTTTTTTGTTTGTTAAAAATGGTAACAATATACACAATGCTTTTTATCTTTCTCTGCCCACTTAAAAATATATTACATAACCATCCCTCCAGATAAATAAATATATAAACATTTAACTAATTTTCAAATAAAATAAAATATTTAAAACATGAATAATTTAAAATGTATTAAATTATTTCCCTATGAAATGAAAAAAAAACCAATTCATTTTGTAACTGCAACAAAAGAATAAAATACCTAGGAATAAACTTAACAAAGAATATGAAGGACCTATACACTAAAAACTATAAGACATTATTAAAAGAAATTGAAGAAAACACAAAGAAATGGAAAGATATTCCATGTTCATGGATTGGAAGAATCAACATAATTAAAATGGTCAAATCACCCAAGGTGCTCTACAGATTTAATGCAATGCCCATCAAAATCCCAATGGCATTTTTTAAAAAAATAGAACAAAACATCATCAGATTTGTATGGAATCACAAAAGACCCTGAATTGCCAAAGCAATCCTGAGGAAAAAACATGGCTGGAGGTATCACACTCCCTGACTTCAATTTATACTACAAAGTGACAATAAACAAAACATCATGGTATTGGCAGAAAAACAGACACACAGACCAGTTAAATAGAATTAAGAAACCAGAAATAAACCCACATATATGTGAGGTGTGATCAAACAATACAGTGAATGCTTAAATAAAAAAAAATTACAGTACAAGACACATTGCCATTAATATCCCTCAAGATACTCCTCCTTGCTTCAAACACACTTATTCCATCATTTTTGCCACTTTCTGAAGCAGTTCTGGAAGTCCTCTTTCCTGAGTGTCTTTAGTTGTGCTGTCCTGGCTGCCTTGATGTCCTGAATCAATTAAAAATATTTTGCTTTCATGGTCATTTTTACTTTAGGGAAGAGCCAGAAGTCGCACAGTGCCAGATCAATTGAATAAAGTGGATGAGGACACAACGTAATGTTTTTATTTGACAGAAATTGCCATACCGGAAGCAGTGTGTGACATGGAGTGTTGTCATGATGGAGGATGAAGTAAAGACACTCACAAAAGAGGACTTCCAGAACTGCTTCAAAAAGTGGCAAGAACAAAGGGATAAGTGTGTTTGAAGCAAGGGGGAGTATTTTGAGGGGGATTAATGGCAATGTGTTCTTTACTGTAATAAATTGTTTAAACAGTCACCATATTTTTTGATCACAGCTTGTTTGTCCTTGGACTGTTAGCTTCACCATTCCTTCTTAGTTCCCCACCCTGCTGTCCTTAGATGGGACAGGATGACTAGAAGGAGCCATATTTGGGTATTTCTCTTTCACTGCATGGAATGCTAGAGCTAGCTGGAGTTGGATATATCCTTTCCCCTGTTTAGATTAGGTTGTGATAAAACCCAGAAGTTTGGGCTCTGGTAGAATAGTTTTTTCTGATGGAAGGTCTCATTAAGACCAGAATGCTCTGGCATATTTCAAAATGGTTCCTTTTTTCTCTCCTCCTGCAGAAGCATGAGGAGGTTTTTATCCCCCAGTATTCATTGAGGATCTATTAGAGCTCCTGGAAGTAAAACTCACAGAAGTGTTGGAGCCCTCCTAT
Organism: Hipposideros armiger; assembly: GCF_001890085.2. Classification (NCBI taxonomy): domain Eukaryota; kingdom Metazoa; phylum Chordata; class Mammalia; order Chiroptera; family Hipposideridae; genus Hipposideros; species Hipposideros armiger. The sequence continues at coordinate 905,723 of NW_017731701.1, forward strand.
GACTGGGTCCCCATGGAGTTTTTAACTCTCATAGTTTTCTATACTGAGCCTTCTGCAATTTGACAATTACAGTTCATATTTCCTTACCCTGGCACTGGTTCCTATGGATATTTTTGCTCATGTATTTCTGCTCTGGTAAGTTTCTGGTAAATTGTGAGTTTCTGCATCTGCCTATCTGTTTCTCCAATATTTGGGGTAGTAGTTTGACCTGTGACCTCAATTCTCTAGGAAGAGTTGTTGAGTTTTCAATTTGTTCAGCTTTTAACTCGCTAGAATGGAGTGGTGACTTCTAAACTGCTTACATGCTGGACTAAAGACCCTGAATCCCAATAAAGTTACTTTTTATTTTTTTAATCTGGATACCCAGTTATTGCAACATAATTTGTTGAAAATTTTTCCTTTACCACTGGATTGCTTAGGTAACTCTGTTGAAAATCAAATCGCCAATCAAGTATGGATCTATTTCTGAGATTTCTATTCTACTCCATTGTCAATTTTTTTTTTAACTTTAATGGGGAATAGTGTGTTTTTCCCAGGACCAAGCAGCTCCAAGTCAAGTTGTTGTCTTTCAATCTTAGTTGTGGAGGGTGCAGCACAGCTTCAAGTCTAGTTGCGGAGGGCACAGCCCACCATCCCATGAGGGAGACAAACCAGCAACCTTGTTGAGAGCACACACTCTAATCAACTGAGACACCCAGCCACCCCATTGTCAATTTTTCATCTGTCCCATGCTGTCTTGATTATGCAGCATTATAGTATGTTTTTAAATCCTCTAATTTTGTTCTTGAAGAGTGCTTTAAATATACATGATTTTTTTGCATTGCTATATACATTTTTTAATCTTTTGTAGATTTCTCCTAACAAGTTTGCTAAAATTATAATTGGGATTGCATTGAATATATAGATCAATTTTGGAAGAATTAACCTCTTAAAAATACTGAGTTTTCTAATTCATAAATGTGGTGTATCACTCCATTGACATAGCTCTTTTAAATATCTTCCAAGAACGTTTTGTTGTTTTCAGTGCAGAGAGCTAATATATCTATTTTTTAATTTATCCAAAAGTATTATATGTATTGTGATATGATTGCAAATAGAACTTTTTAGACTTATTTTCCAATTGTTTATGGCTAGTATATAAAGGTACAATAGGTTTTTTTTCACATTAGTCTAATACCCTGCATCATTGTCAAATTTAGTTATTATTTCTAGTATTTTTGTAGATTCCTTAGTATTTTCTTTATAAATAATCATATCACCTATGAATTAAGGGTAACTTCATTTATTCCTTTCTGATTTTTTAAAAAATATTTTTATTGGGGAATTGGGGGATGGGAACAGCGCTGGGGAATTGGGGGAAGGGGAACAGACAAGTTGCTGTCCTTTT
>NW_017731701.1:907414-983917 GCF_001890085.2 Hipposideros armiger
TGTCACTGGCCCTCATATGTGGGATCCGAACCAGGGTCCTCTGGCGTCCCAAGCCAGTTCTTAACCATCGCGCCACTCGGCCGGCCCTCCTTTCTGATTTTTAAATCATAATTTTTTTATTTCTTGTCTTACTCCAATGACTAGGACTTCCAACTAATGTTGAATAGAAGTGATGGTTGGTATTTTTGGTTTGTTTCTATTACATGGGAAAAAATAGTGAATAATTTTACCAATGTGTATGAAATTAGCTGTACATGTTTACATATGCCCTTTATCAGATTAAGGAAATCCCCTTTTATTTCTAGCTTGCTGAGGGCATTTATTATAAATGGGTGCCAAATTTTCTCAAATGTTTTCTCTGTATTTATTGCAATGATCATATTATTTTTCTCCTTTATTCCATTAATTTAGTGCTTTATAGATTCATTTTAAGTGTTAAAACAAATGGACATTTCTAATATAAACCCTGCTTAGTCAAGAATATACTTTTTATGCTAATATTTTGTTACGCCAATGTTTTGCTAGTTTTATTTTTGTGTCTATATTCCAATGGGACATTGGTCTTTAGTTTCCTTATTTTTTTGCAATGCCTTACTCAGGCATTCTATTAGTCTCATAAAATGATTTGGGAGCAATCAGAAATATGTCCTCTTTTTCACAAAATGTTTAGTGTAACATTGGGGTCATTTCTTTATTAATGTTCCTTAGCATTCATCAGTGAAACCATCTGTGCCTATACTTTACATTGTTGTAAAAAATTTTATAATAATTCAATTTACTTAAGAGGTATAGGGCCACTATTCATATAAGTTTGGTAGTTACTGAGCTTTTGCGGATCTATAAATTTGTGTCCTTCACAATGTTGGCCACCCTTTCTTGTTCCCCTTTTCCATTTCCTCCTCCTCCTTCTTCTCCTTGCCATATTTTCTTTCTTTTACCTATAGGACACAATTACACATATACTATTGGTATTTACTGATTGTCCTTTCTCTTGAGAAAGGGTCACATTTTCCTGATTCTTCATATGTTGAGTGAATTTGGGTTATGTACTAGACATTGTGAATGATATGCTGTGCATTCTGTTATATTCCTCTGACTTTAATTTGACTGGATTCAATGTAAAAATTCTTCAGTAGCTCAGTTATTTTATCTTAACTAGTGTGTGTTTCACACATGCATGTTCCAGTGGCTAGCCAGATAATTGTGTAAAGCTTACATAGAGAATTTGGAGCTACTATTTTCTGGCTTTCCACTTTCCAGAATTGCTCCTCAGCAATGGTGAAGGTCATCACTGTATTTTGGTGTTTCAGCTAAGAAAGCATGTGTTTTTCCATCAGACTTTCAGTCATCCTACATGGCTTCTCACTATACTTTGTTCCTCCCTTCATAAACAAAAATAGCCACAGTTCCGGTGACCTCATCTACATATGACCATGGTTGGCATAAGAAAATAGTCATCTTTATTAGTAAGGTTGCCACACGCCTTCCCCTATGCCAGACTATGTCACATGCCCATCCTAAAACCAATCACCAGCAAAGACAATGGTATATTATGTTTGTTTCAGGGAGATATATGGCTAGGAGGGTGGGTTTACCAAATAAATTAGAGACTATGTCGCAAAGAGATAGGCTGGTAATAATTCTTGGATAGACAGCCAGTAGTGTATGCTACATAAACCTCTGCATTGCAAAATACCATGAGATGTTTTTCATATATATAACACAGGAATGATGGGCCCCAGAATTTTGCAATGTGGTATTGTTAAAATTAATTACTAGATAATTGTACAAAAACAGGATTGGGGAATTTATAAAGTAAAATCAGTTTTATTTCCATCTAACTGCAGAGCCCCTTGAATGGAAGTGAGATTTGTGTTGGCTAAGAATTCAAGGTATGGGGCCGGCCGAGTGGCGCGTTGGTTAAGAGCTGGCTTGGGACAAGCAGCAGTTGGTTAAGAGCAGCAGTGCCCCGGTTCGGATCCCATATGAGGGCCAGTGACACTGCCCTCTATAGCTAAGATGCTGAACAACAGCTCAACCTGGAGCTGGGCTGCCAGGAGTCCCTGGCGACGGTGTAGGCCGCAGCCCCTGCTGCACTGGACTGCCATAAGCTACCATGTGTGGCTCGCAGCCAGCATGAGTGGCTGGCAGCTGGTGTGAACTGACAAGAGCCACCATGAGCGGCTGTCCAGAGGCCGGCAACAGCTCTGCCTCACCCGGGAAGGGCACAATGATAATACCAATATGAGCCAGTGAAGCAACATCCTCCACAACTAGACTGAAGAACACAAGGACAGCAACTTGTCTGTTCCCCTTCCCCGATTCTCTAGCACTGTTCCCCTCTCCCAATTCCCAATAAAATCTTAAAAAAAAAAAAAATTCAAGGTAAGAACACCCTAAACATGGAATGTAAGAAACAAGGAGAGCATTCTAGGAGTATATAAAGTAACATATAATCATACTGAGAAAGTATATGGACAAAGGGAAGTTATCAGACTAAGATTTTCTAAAAAGCCTATGGTAGGTTTTCTAGAAAAAAAGTAACAAAGACAGTGTATTAAAAATAAGAAGCACTAGGTGATGATAAAAGCAAAATTCTTTGTTTAAAGAAGTATTCCTATAAGAGGAAAGGTCCAAAATAGGCAAGGATGAAGTCCAGTTAATTCAAGAATGAGACTGATATTTAAAATTAAGTCATTTTCATCCACAAGTAGGGGAAGCTATGGATTTTTTTCTTGGGACAAATTCCTACAAATTACCTGGTGAAAGGTATTATTTTTTTGTTCATTTGTGCAGTTTTTTTTTATAATTCCTTGTCAATTAATTCCTATTAGCCTAGAATTTCCAACTGCCCATCATTCCTATGTCATTGAGGATGCTCAATATTACAAATATAAATAAATAATCAGATAGAGTGGCCTCATCCCATCAGGACTGTTTCTTGATTTCTTATCTTGAATCAAGTACTGTGGACTTGACTTCCAATCTCTTCCCATTCTAAAGTACCCAGATTTATGCCAAAGTTTTTATAGAAACTTGTATAAGATTTTTTTTAAACCCATTTAGTCAGGGCTCCCTTTATCTACATTTGCATTTACTCACTATATTTCTCACTCTATTGCTCACTATCTTTTTAAAACAACAACAATTTTATTTTCTGTTTGCTGCAAAAGATTGGCATAATGGAAAACAATATTGGAAAATATTGGAAAACCTGCTTCCACAGGTTCTGTAACTAATTAGCCAGGTAATCCTGAGCAAGTGGTTTTCTCTTTATGGACCATAGTTGCCTCAGTTGCAACTCCAGGGGAAAAAAATAAAAATAGAGTTTGGTATTAAATGAACCTTTCAGATCCACCTTCTATGAGTCTACAATTATCCCATGAAATAATTCAAGGGATAAGATCAGACTTTCAATGCTAAATACCATCTGTTTCTACTACTGCCATAGTATAGTGTTATGAAAATACATCTTTCATTATTCTGAGTCTCATAGTTGGGATATTTTAGAGCCAAAGGTATCTATCTTTTTGCCTAAATATTAGCCCTAGCCCACATAATTATTAGTGTGTTAGAACCAGAAATCTAATGTAGATTTCCTAACTTTCAAGTTTAATGTTCTTCCCTCTTTTTCTATTCACTTGAAAGTGTAATAATCACAAACTATATAAGCCTGACAAATATTTTAAATTATTCTATCCTCCCCACATGAATATGGCAGATATAGTATTGGTGGAGACAATTTGAACTCAGGTTACCAAGCCTTTATCATTCTGCATCTCACTGGCATTCTGGGATAGACACAGTATTCTCCAGCAATACGAAAGTCTCAAAAGAGAAGGCTGAAAATTTGCATATATTCCTATAAGAAACAGTTCCCGGAAATACACTTTTGTTAGAAAATTAACCCAAAAGAATATTCAACAGAACATAGCACACATGCCACTTGCTGAAGCAAAGACCAATTTGAGTTTCAAAATACTGCTCCATTTAAAACACATTACCTTCACATTCTATAAATTTTAAGACCTTTTAAAATGAAAAATCATTTAAAAATCTACCGGTTAAAGATTCTCTCCCTTCTAAAACAAAAGCATGTTATTTTTACTAACTTTAATAATAGCCGTACAATAGCGCTGAAAATAAAGTGATTTATGTAGGTGGTCTTAATGATGACGTCACTTTGGGAAAAACGTGCTCAAGAGGTCAAACATTCTCGTCTGTCCTGTTCCTGCCTAAGCTTCCAGCCCCTTCTGCAGGAAGCGCATAAGCTAAAAATTGAGACAAGTTCCTCATCCACTTCTCCCCACTAAAGAGGAAGTGGGTTCAGGCCCTGAATCTTGCAGCGGCTTTGATGAAAGGCAGGGATCTCTCATCAAAGCCCCCTCCATTTGCATGTCAGCAGAGCTGCTAGCCCCTTCCTGGCTTCACTGGGCCCTCCTATGAAGCCGTCTATGTGACAAAATATTTCACCTCCTTCTCATCCCCTGTCAACTATAATTTACTTCCAGCTTCTACCCTTTCCTGATGGAACTTGGGGCATACAGAGCTTTCTCTTCTCCTTTCACCAACATAACATTGGCCACAAATTTCCAATTTTCCCTAACAGTCACTCAGTGGAATGGCTTTGGAAAATTTACTTGGTAATAAAGACAATTCAAACAGGAAAAAAAAGATCCCCTCCGAATGACTGAAGCAAATAGTTTTAAGACAAAATATGATGTAAATGAAACAGGCTCCAAAACTTTATACAACAATTAATTTCTTCCTGAAACATTTATCTACTGTCATGTGGAGATAGCCTTGTGTATTTTCAGTAGGCCTAAAAGGGTAGTGTTTATCAATAAAACGTTCCTAAGTACTAAAACTAATTATACTTTATATTGCTAAATCTGGAAGTTGCTTTATTTAAAAAAAAAAATCTGAGGTTTCTATCTTTATCAAATATGTGGCTTCCTTGCTGTCTGTATTTCATTTGCCTTGCTTATTTACCAAAAGATAAACTAGTCACTTTCCCCCCGCCCCCCCGGCTTTGCTAGTTATAATTATTTTTTAACCTCACTACAATTTTATTTTGGACTTTGATAATGGGAGATCCTGTTCTTAGGTTTACTGTGCTTGTTCTGATTTAAAAGTTTACTTAATTTAAAAATACAATAACAAAAATCAACTGACAATCTCAAAATATAAAGACAGAGTTGAAAATGGCAGTAGAGTTTGCTAACTAAATTCTAACTCTTTAAGCAGTGAGTAAAAAGAAATTTCTTTTTTCCTTTCGGCCCTCATTTTTCTTTTCTTTTTTTTTTTTTTTTAAATGACTTGGCATCATGCCTCAGGGGTTTAGTGGTCAAATTGGGATCTTGTGTTAAGAATCCTTACGAAGAAAGCTCCAAACGCTGCCTGGAAATGTCCTCAAGTAGCTTGGAAAGTTTTTTTCCAACTAATTATGTAGAACCTATGTGCAGTCATCCAGTCTTCGGTTTCTAAGCAAAATAGCCAAATTATTTTTTATCTTGGCACAAAACTAGCTCAGGAGTCAGGTCTCCGCCCCACGGGAAAGAGGAAGGGTAACTTGACACAGAGCACAGCCCCCAAGTTAGAAAAAACAGGCTCTCTTTTTACTGTTACTGTTAAAGTATCAATAATCAAGCAGAAGATGCAGTTTTGCAAAACAAATGTGCGTTTAGGAAAGAAATAAATAAGCAGAGGACATGCTTTTATTTGAGTATATATTCAGAACCCAGAACTTTCTGGAGAAATAATAAAATCAGGCACCTGAAAAAGAAAAAGACATCAATGAAAAGTACCACTGTCTTATCCCTTACAGCCTTTCAACTCAGATAACTCCAGACTTTCCCAACTGGCATTTCTGAACTTCAAAGTACCCAATGTCAGTACCCAGTGCTTCTCTATCCACAGGATTGCATCAGAAGAGGAACATAAGTCCTGGCTCTGACATTTGGTCGGGTTACTTCACCTTCCTGGACTTCAACATACAGAGAGTGCTAAAGAAATGTTTACACATTTTAAGAAAGGAAAAAAACTGTATTAATATATACCGATAACAAAAGATGAATACAAGTCATGTTTGACTTCTGCAATTACAAGAGATGCTCAAAGTGGTTACCATCAGCGTCCAGACACTTCTGATTATGGCGAACTACTGCTTGAGCAACGTTGACCAAAGTGTTAACATCGCTTAAAATGTGTATACATTTTTTTGGCACCCCTGATATATATCTAAGATTAATACTACTCTACCTTATTTGCTGATGACAAAGAGCTCACATGTGTTCTTGAAACACATAAATTTCTGTGACCCAGCAAATATTCATAGTTGCTTTCCAATGACAATGGGCTGCTTTTCCTGTTCTATTAAACAATTCTTTTACTAGGGTTATCTATTTCAATCTAGAAGTTGACCTCTAAAACAGACAGAATCTAACTCTAATTCATATAAGTAAATATTGAATTCATGCAAAAGTTGTTTATGTATTTGGAGGAAAGTTGTCAAAAGGTACAAATTTCCATTATAAGATAAATAAGTACTAGGGCTATAACACACCATATGATGACTATAGCTAACACTGCTATATGATATACAGGAAAATTGTTAAGGAAGTATCCTAACAGTTCTTATCACAAGGAGGATTTTGTTTTCTTAATTTTCTTTTTATTGTATCTATATGAGATGATGGATGTTAACTAAACCTATTGTGGTAACCATTTCACAATATATGTAAATCAAACCATCATGCTGTAGACCTTAAGCTTATACACTGAAGAATGTCAATTATTTCTCAGTAAAAGTGGAAAAAAAGAGAATAATGACAATGGGCCACTTTAACTCCTGGCCATCTTCCTAATACATGCTTTAGAGCTTAAAAACTATTTTTCAATTAATTCCAAATTATCTGACAGGATTTACTTTTCAATAATTCAATACTAGATGTCCAATGAAAGGTGCTTGAAGGGTGTGTGTGTGTGTGTGTGTGTGTGTGTGTGTGTGTGTGTGTGTGTGTGTTTTACAACAGAAATGAGAGAAATAAGGAAATTTCCCACAATTAAGTTTCTAATTGTAGAAAATATGAGATTTAAATATTTCTCATATGTATTTCCCTATTTTTAATAACAGCAAATATAGATAAAACAGTAAAAATGATAGCAACTAAATAAATAAATCCAGAAAATGTTAGCTAGTATTGGTGGTTCAGTGGTAATCATATCTGTCTTTCAGAAAATGTTGCTATCTTGTGCTATAAGTAGAAATAACATACCCTATTCCACCCACAAATGAACATGACTTTGATTAAAGGCAAAACAGTATTCCTTTCTGACAAGTTAGCCGAAGATTTTTATTAAAGGCCAAAACAGTATTCTTTTGTCACAAGTTAGGCAATGAAACATTTCTGTCCCTTCTTCCTCTTTCTATAAAATTGAAATATATTGAAACCAAAATATCTAAACCTCCACTGATAACTGAAACAGGAATGTGAAAGCCAGAATGGTATTGACAATAAGGAGCCATTACTGATCCTTGAACAGAAATTAATTTTAAAATAATGCTATCTTTGAACTGTTATTCTGACAGTAGTCACCTTATCCCTTAGCTAGGATTCTAGTGATTTACTGAGATGCTCTACTAATTCAGGGATAGCAGAATATATTCTCAAACACAAGCACATGCTCTTCTAAAGGCACATGTTGAAATAAAACCTGAAAATTTTCCAAACAACATGCTAAAAGCCCCAGAGATTCTGAAATGTTCCCTTTCTCCCTTCCTGTTCTATAGCCTCACAGGGGCCACTGTTGTATTTGCAAGTATATTGCATCCTTTAAGTATGCATCCTTTAAGTAAGTGAATGCTGAAATTCCTGTGATTTGCTAGCTTAATGCATAAAAAGTAGCTCATCTCTATTAGCCCTGTCATTCTGGACAGCTTACTTCACCTTCCAAGGTCTTATTTCTCCCTCTTTTTTTATTTTTTTTTATTTCCACCTATAAAGTAAGGGCAGTAGGACTAAGGAAGTTAATTTTTTTTCCAAAACGTTATCATTGTTTAGGGTGATGAGATGAGAGGATAAAAGAGAAAGCCTTAAGATTTGAACTCCATAAATTCTAGGCTATATTGATTTCTGTAATAAGCTATCTGTCTATAAAATCTGTGGAATTGTCTGGACAGTAATCAACCCACAAAATTATCTCTATATGTGTTTCATCTTAGCAACTTTGGTACTACATGTACCCAGCTTTTCTGCCTAATTCAAGGCTGTCTACATCTCCATTTTTAAAGAATTTTCTTTAGATTAAAAACAAATGAAGTAGGCTAGAAAATAATATTATTAATTTCCCTCCTTTTATACTAAGCTATAAACAAAGGTCAAATATAACAAGTTTATTCACAAAAATTAATGATTAAGGAAACATTTAAATTTGTCATAGTAAACTGAAAAGAAAGCTAATTTTAATTACTACAACTTTCAACCAATGTTTGTTACTTATGAACATAATTTCTACTTTACTAAATTTTTTTCTAAAGTTATTATGCAAAAGTGCTTCACTGCATATTTAGCAGTGATAATGTTTTACTTTTTTATTTCGACCTCAAAATCATTCACTAAATAAAAAAAACTTCTCTGTAATAATCAAAACTCAATACTAGATTCTATACTTTTGAAGACAAACATCGTGTGTCATGTGTCATGCTCTTTGTGCAGCTCAAGGAATATAGCACATTAAGCAAGCACGAGATGTTACCCATGGACTTTGTGTTCAGTTACACTTCTCTGTCATCTTGCATATATACAGAACCCACACTATTATGCACTGGTTACTTACTGCGGAAGATGTATACTGTAATTGGTGTCCTGACTGGGACATAGAATTTACCCGGATTGATTCAGGTGAAGAGACTTGAACAAAGTTACCAATTACAGAGGTGTAGATAAGTGAAAGGAACAAACAAGGGAGGGATGCTGACAGCCAACCAGCAATAGAGAGGAACTGTTACGGCTCCTTGAGCTTAGGGAGTAAGGGGAGGAAATATTATTTCAGGGACTCCAGTGGTGAGTGTTGATCTGGAGAGTGACAGCCACTGCCAGAAAAAAGGACACTGAAACAAAGAGGCAAGGAAGGAAAACCCAGAGTTCTTTCTCCTGTACTCTGATCTTCTGAGCTCCCGTTTTTTCACTGACAAAACCAAATGCAAGTCATCTGTCCAAGGGACACTGGTGACAGAGATATCACCACAGAGCTGAACAGACAAGGGAAAAAAATGGATCTGGGGACCAATCCAAGAAAAGCCAGCACCACAAATATTGCATTCCCCCAACACAATAATACTTCTGTTAATAGTAACTCGTAGATAATAAATTTTGTCAAAGTCTATTTAACAGAGGCAAAACTTGTCAAGTAGGGAAAATGGGTATCAGGTCAAATTATATTTATTATGTTTTAATAGGAGGCACAGGGGACAGCCGAAGGATTAGGAAACTCATTGGGAAGTAATTAAAGTATTAAGATAGAAAGCATAAAATATGCACCCAGAAGTCTGAGAGCAGAAAGAAAGAAAGAAAGAAAGAAAGAAAGAAAGAAAGAAAGAAAGAAAGAAGGAAAGAAGGAAAGAAAGAAAGAAAGAAAGAAAGAAAGAAAGAAAGAAAGAAAGAAAGAAAGAAAGAAAGAAAGAAAGAAAGAAAGAGTAGGTCAGGTTGAGTTGGCAGAAAGGACGCAGCCAAAGTCCCCAGGCTGCAGGAGAAACTGTGAGGGATTGTGCCAGGGACTCTAAATAGAAAAAGATCTAGTCTTGATGGTTTATGAAGCCATAGAATAGAAGTCAGTTTCCTTCAGCTCATTTTATAGAGTAGGACAACCAGAAAAAAAAATTCAGAGGCTCCTCTTTCTCCTCCCAAAACTCTCCATTTGCTTTCTGAGTCCTAAGATAACCCTATTTTGTCCATCACTAAAGTATATAAAATCATTCATTCACTCATTCATTCATGCTCTTTACAAGGGTAAGTTGCCCTGCCTTATTTATTGGTAAAATCATGCACCATGCACAATGCCTAGCTGGCACATAATAGGTATCAATAAACATTAGTTGAATAAAAACCGCTTAAGTGAATGGATTTAGAAATGAACACACTATAAATGCCTATTGTTGTAAGACACTGCAACTTTAAAGAAAACATTATGACCTGCCAATTAAATCACAAACATAAATAAGTATTGTGACTGATAGACTGTTTAAAAGTTTGATCTTGGATACAGGACTAAGAAACCTAGAGGGCTTGGAGGGGAAGGAGGCACAGCTCTACAAAAGGGACAGCTGAGAACACAGAAAACAAACAGAACCCTTCAGAAACCTTCACAACTTTGTCAGAGGGAGGTTCTGTTTACCATCAGTTGGGAGGAGACAAACAGCAGCTTTGTGGAAATTTGTTTGTTGTGTTTGGTGCCAAGATGCAGAGTTCAGTTTCCAGAAATTTTTGGTGATTCATTGCATGATTTAAACATTCTTATATAGATTTTTTTCCATCCAGTGATCCTTTTCACCATCTTAGCCATTTTTTCTTCTCAGTAATAGATCATCAAATCTGTTCGAATGCTATGGAATAGAAAATTTACCTTAGTTTTAAACTTTGAAACAAAAAATTTAAGCCAATACCTATGCTTTGAAATATTACACTGCTATATGGAAGTTTGATATTAGAATATAGAATATAGGAAGTTTGATATAGAATATAGAATATAGAATATAGAATATAGAATATAGAATTTAGAATATAGAATGCTAGAAGATGCCATACATTTTCTGCAGAAACTTATAAATTCAAATTATATAGAAAAAAATCCTTGAATATTCTGAAAATGTGTATTATGCATTGCTTTCTAATTGTGTTCATTTCATAAGCTTTGATAAAATAGCCCCTTTTACCAATATGTATCAATATATATTTGGCTAATCAACTGGTACTTAATAATGCAATACTAAACTATTTTATTACTTTTCTATGGTTAATTTATGGTAGCAAAGATATTTTGGTTTTCCAATAAGTAAAAACTTCTAACCCTTTTTATCACTTCCACCCTGGCATCTAAAGAGTGGTCAATGCTAAGAAGAGGAGCAGGGAGGGAGAAAAGAGAAAAAAGACAGGACAAGTGTTAAAAAAACAAATTAGGACAACAGCCTTTATAGTCTAGCACCTGGGTTCTAAAATCTGGTCCACCACTGAGTGACTTGGGCATCAGTTCATTGATCTATACAACGAATGAGCCAGATTGAATTATTGCTAAGATTCCCACTGGCTCTGAAATATTCCACTACTCTCTCTGTAAGACCTCTTTTCCTTTCACTTGAAACACCTTGATATTATATATATATAATATCACTGTTTTATTTGCTGCAAGTGTCACTGGCTATATGCATCGCCTCTAGCTACATCCTGGGAAGATCACAAGCCCCAACATCGCCTCTAGCTGCATCCTGGGAAGATCACAAGCCCCAACAATGCCTTAAAATTGGCATCCTCTGTATCCAAAAGGGATAATGGGCTGCACACTTGGACTCACATACTCATGAGTGCTGCAGTGCAGATTTCAAAAATGAGGCCTGCACATGTCTACTTTGTAGAACAGCCTGGATGACTTCTGACCTGACTTAGTTATTATTTAAAGCAGCTTATTGATGCTGCCAATAACATCATACATAATAGAACACACATCTTGTAACTGAACCACAGAGAGTGCCCAATAACATAAAGAATGCAGGAAATATGTACTTAAAATGTAAACTGCTCAAACAGAATAGCTACTGAAGGAACTGGAAATACATATGCAAACTGCTTTTCTGAGGTTAAATAGCCACATTTTAGGATTCTTCAATGGCTGCTGCCATGGTCTTGCTTTTAAAATTTAGCCTCAATAATTTCTCAAAACATTGTATTTAACAAAAGGCCACACCTATTTTCCCCAATCAAGATTTAGCCTAATATTACTGGATCTGTTTAGAGCATAGAAATAAATAAAACATGCCTCCTAGACGTTAGAAAAAAAAAAGAGAAAAAACAGCCTTTTAGAATTAGTAGGTACCAACCACTCTAATCTGAAGCTTGTACTGTCCTTTTCAATCGCTGCAGAGAAACAATTAATAAAGGAACCCATTAAGACCTGATTATTGCTGCTAAAAAAGGAAGGTAGAATTTCAGTCCTTTGAAGTAACTGAGAATGATTCAGGCCTCATTACAGAGATATAATCTACATTCATACATTTATGTTAGTGATTCAAATCTATTGGGAGAGATTGAATTCCGTTAAATAGTGCATCTTTCCTGGGGAACTTTTCTCAGGCTTTCTCGGGCTAACCTAAGAGGTGACCTAACAATGCAAAGCAGTGGAGTATTTAGGGATTCAACTGCGCTATAAAAGAAAGGCTGTGCAGAAAAGAAAAAGAAGAATGAGATATAATCTAAAAAGCTATGTCAGCTTTTCTTTTAGGCTGTTTTGTAAATGCCCTTCCTGTCATCACGCTGGACAGAAAAGCAGAGAAAGGGCTCTAGAACTTTTAAACACTGCACCTGCTGCAAGCAGGTTTTAATACGGAACTTTTGAAGATGTGTTTTTTCCCCATTTCAAACAGAATAAACAGAAAACTTCTAACTTAAAGACCTGAATAGCTTTTTCCACTGGAGCAGAAAGTTGGTAGGGGTGTGTGTGTGTGTGTGTGTGTGTGTGTGTGAGAGAGAGAGAGAGAGAGAGAGAGAGAGAGAGAGAGAGAGAGAGAGAGAGAGCTTTGGGGTAGGGGTGAATGTCTCTTATGAGTTAAGAAAAAATTAAAGGATCTCAAGCTGGCATTAATAGTGTTGATGCCCAGTGTAGAGAAACCTCAACATAATAACTTCCTGTGTTTTGTAATTTTTTCACGACAGAATTTTTATTGTATGGTTTCATCAAACATAATTTTTAAAAAACCATGTAGTTTTAATTAGTTGTCAATTCAAACATTTGGATTCTGCTGAGCAATTGGGCTGAAACTCTAGTCCCTTAGAATCACTACACTCTCAGGCATTTGTCAGCTCTAGTAGAAAACTGTGAACTTGAAAATTGAAATTAGTACTGTGAGTTCCTTTTTAAATACCCATGCGGTAATGAAAGAACAACATTTGTTTGACGTATGCTCTTTATTTGCTTAGCTCTCCAATTAATAGCTACAGAAATCAGAGCTAATTATATTTAAAAATTTTAAATGTGATGTTCACCACATTGTCGAAATCTTCAGAATAAGTATTGCAATGAGTTATAAGTAATGCAATTAAAATCCCTGATTCTAGCATTAAATGGTCCCATTTCAAAGGCTCTGAATGCAGAGGAAAATATAAGAGCAAGCATGTAAAGTCATTTTTCAGGTCACTAAATAACATAATTGGGCAATCGTTCCTGATGCCCATCACGAAAGCTAGTTTTTAACTTCTTTGTATTTTTGCCTGTTCACAATGAAGACTGAGGCTACATGTACATTGTAGGGATTCTGGCTCGTTGTATATACACACAGCTCTTGTGATTAGTTCCTTCCAAATTACAGTTGTAGAGGTCAAACTTCCAAGTTCACCTTGAAATCATTCTCCTTCTTAGACTAGCAGCCTAAATATTGGGTTGAACCGTATGAAATTGCCACTTTTGAAGGTGAAAACCACAAAATATTGGCAATTTCATGTTTACACATAACACAAGTGTCCCACTACTTTGCAGAACATAAATATTTTATACCAATACATCTTGAGGCACTTCTTCCAGGCAAGCTTTCCCTAAGTTAAATTAATTCTTAAAGAAGTGCTCCGGTGGGAACTCTCTTACTCAGATTGGAACGGATTATCACAGTATTTCTTCTTTGCGCCTCTTAATTCTTGGCAAAAGCCTTTACCCAGCTAGTGACTTGGTTCTGACTATACCTGGGTTTCGTGCAAGTTTCTATGAGCGCTGAGGGCGTTGCAGGGTGGTGAATATGAGAGAGGGAGCTGGGAAGTGCAGTTATATTGTAAAACAGAGCCCTTTAAATGTCAAATTTGAAGATAGAAAAAAGAAAATGCCCCTTTAGGGGAAAGTGCAAAGGAAATTGCATAGAAAAGGAAACAGCAGAATATTAGCCCAATTGTGTGGTTAAATCTTCCCAATCTCAAAAAGTGCGTTCGCTTTGAAGTGCACGCGTGATTCCGTAAACGACTCATGTTAGCAATTAGAAATCCGTCCTTTGGGTCCCCGATTTCATTTGTGCCCAGAGAGGCGACTTTTAAGGGTGACAATAAATCTCCCTGAGCTTAAAAGGCAGCGAGGGCCAAAGTGTGAACTTTTTACTTCAGCAACGGAAGGGAGAAATCAGTGATTCATTAAAGCACAGACCTCCTTGGAAGCTGGCAGAAGAGGAGGAAAGGAAGCTAATTATGTCTCCCTTTTTTTGTGCTTGCTCAGACCAGTTTATAATCTGCTGGTGTGGAGGGTTTATCCTCAGCATCTTCTGCTTTCTGCCCCAGCTCTCCCCTTCTTCTGGGAGCCAGAGAGGGAAGAAAAAAGTCAGCTAAGCACCAGACTCCAGGTGGCTCTCAAGTACTTCACTGCCAAAAGAAAAAAAAAATCCTATGCTGGAAAACCAGTGAGAAAGGGGCTCCCCGGAGGGGATTGGTTCAGGCTGGAAGACAGCAAAATTCAGAAAGCCTGAGGATACAGCCCTCGCCGGTGGCCTGCGCAGCAGCGAGCACAAGGACGCTTTTGCAGCAATTAGCTGGAGCTGGAGGCTCAGCAGGGCGGAGGTTGCGGTGCCGTGGTGCAAGGAAGGGACCAGCAGCCCCCCAGCTCCTCACAGAGTCATCGCGCTCTCTTCTCCTCGCTCCCCTGCTCTCCCCACTCTCGCCCCTTCCCTCCTCCTCCCTCTCCCTGGCGTTCCCAGCAGCCCAGGGTTTCAGATGTCCCACCGCAGTTTGACCCCCTCCCCCCGCTTCTCCACCCCTGCAAATGAGGTTTGACCAGCAGAGGCAGAGCCCACCTCTGGCTTAGAATCACTGACATTTAGACTCCAGGCTTCAACCTGTTTACAAGCGGGCTTTCCAAAGGAAAGGGGGGTTGGGGGGGGGAGGGAAATAGGGCCAAACAAAACACCAACCGCCATCCCCCCAAACAAGAAGTGACTTTCTGCAGGCTTCAAATCAACAGGCACCACCAAAAAGAGAAAGCGAGAGAGAGAGAGAAGAAAACAGCACGACCCGGCAGCTGCCTCCAGTTCTGACAACTCCGAAGGGACGCACTTTTAGAACTGGGGAGCGGGCTGGGGCTGTGCGGAGAGGGACCAGAAGGTGCCAACCACAGACGGGCGCAGCTCTCTCCCCCAGCCTCCCACCCCAACCCCTTTGGGTTTTGTTCACCGTGCTGTCATCTGTTTCTCAGACCTTTTTTTTTTTTTTTCTTTTACATCTAACATGGTGAAGAAAGGGGTGAAGAAGAGAACAAAGTAACTCCTGGGGGAGTGAAGATCGCTGGTGACCGGCACCACCACCTCCACCAAACAGCTCCTGCTACTGCGGCCACCCACGTCCACGGGTCACTGGGAGACTTGAGAGGCGCAGGGTAGCAGATCCGAGCAAGGAGAGGCAGCCGGCCCTTCCGAGGAGTTATGGATGTTGGTGTATTCACTTCTGGCCAGATCCGCACCCAGAGGGAGCTAACCAGCGGCCACCACCTCCAGCTGTCTCCTTGCCTCGCACCAGGTCTTACCCTTCCAGTATGTTCCTTCTGATAAGACAATTTCCAGTGCCGAGAGTTTCAGTACAATGTGGAAATGGATACTGACACATTGTGCCTCAGCCTTTCCCCACCTGCCGGGCTGCTGCTGCTGCTTCTTGTTGCTGTTCTTGGTGTCTTCTGTCCCTGTCACCTGCCAAGCCCTTGGTCAGGACATGGTGTCACCAGAGGCCACCAACTGCTCTTCTTCTTCTTCCTCCTCCTCTTCCTCCTCCTCCTCGTCGTCGTTGTCGTCGTCGTTGTGGTCGTCGTGGTCCTCCTTTTCCTCTCCTTCCAGTGCGGGGAGGCATGTGCGGAGCTACAATCACCTCCAAGGAGATGTCCGCTGGAGAAAGCTATTCTCTTTCACCAAGTACTTTCTCAAGATTGAGAAGAACGGGAAGGTCAGCGGTACCAAGAAGGAGAACTGCCCGTACAGTAAGTAACAAATGCGCGCTCCCCTCCTTCCAATTATCCACCCCCACCCCACAAGGGGGGGGGAAATCTGTTCCAGATGTGGCCAGCTAAATATTTACGTCCCCAACCCCTGTAAAATGATTAAGTGGAATACTTTCACACTAAATCACCCCCCAGCCCCGTGTATACGTTGTGCTGCCGCACCCCCTCCCCGCAGCCCTCTCCTTCCACACCCCCAACTCCTCGCCACCCTATCCGCCCTGTCTCTCTGGCTTGTCACTCTCCTGACTACTCAGGGCGCCCAAGAGTTGCTGCAATGCGTTGATGCCCCTCTCCTGTCTCCATCACCCTTCCCTACCTCATCCCAAGGTCTCCATTCCCTCCGTTGTGGAAACGTCTCAAGTAAACACATTTTGTTTCTTTTCGCCCACAATCTTATTAATAGTTTGGGGACAGTTTCCTCAAGCTGAAAATAATGATCTGTTGTCAATTATTGGGGCTTTATGAGAACTTTATTTAAGAAAGAAACGTCAATTCCACTTGCTTACTACCCCCAACTCTTTACCCTACCACCTCTCTAGATAGGAGTGAAAGTATTTTTCTGGTTTTAATTTTTTTTTTGGAGGGGGTGGTGGGTCCCTCATTTTGGCTTGAGTGATTGCAGTTCATGAAGTTAGCTTTTCCGGCATCACTGCTGCTATTTGTCTTCTGCCTGCTTTTTCTCTTGGTAACATGATGCTCATGTCTGCGTTGTCAATAGCATATGCGCTGCTTTGTGGTGTCCTGTTGTACTGGTTTCTTCTGAAACCTCTCATATTGCAGAGCCATACTACTACAGCATTGTAAACATCTGGGACTGGATTCACACAGACCTCACACAAATTTCATTGTCATTCTTTTATTTTCAAAGTAAAAGTCATAAGTCTGTTTCCATGGCTATAGTTTATAGCCCCATCGGATGGGGTTTTCCTCTCAGTACAAATTATACCCCAGATTTCTGGGTTTCTTTCCTTTTTTCCTTTCTCTCTCTCTTTCTTTCCTTCTTTAGCACTTTTTCTTCTTTCTTTCTTGCAGAGGTGTGGGTTGGGGAGGGGGAGGGAGGACTAGAAGAGGAGGAGTGGATATTGTGCCTCTCAAATCTGTCCAGCAAAGCCAGATTCCTCTTTTGGCTTCCTTTCCTCCTTACTTTCAAGTGGTGAGACTTATTCATCCTCTATTGATTGCTATTTGAAAGGATCCTGAGGCTATGTAATGGCACACTGAAGATAGTAGACAATGATATTTCAATATCTTTAATGACCATTTAGCATTACCTCAATGGTACTTTCAAGTCACCTTTTAAAGGGATCTTTTTGTGTCAGTTTGGGAATTTGAAACATATATTTGCCAACTAACTTAAATCCATGAGTCATACATTTCAAGATTCCTTGGTGCAGAAAAGTATCTGGTGCTAAGAAAGACAGTTAACTGGAACTTAGCATTTTCTTTCTAAGTGAAAATTGACAAGAATTAAGACTTAGTTTTCACATTTGGGGATTCATATACATTCAGCATTACTTCTGTTCCTCCTCAGCTGCTGCTGACATTTACTAAAATTACAATATATTCACAAGTAACAATATTTGTAGAAGGTTGTTGAAGTATATCATTTTATGTTTCATATTAAAGATGTTAAATAACCAATCAATTATATTTTTTCCATTCTGATGCATTGAAAGTGACTGAAATAATGTCATTTATGATAAAGGTTTTTTCAATTGTTACCTGAATTCATTAGGCACTATGTATAGATGTTATGGTGGTTGATTAAAACTTTAATAACTTGGTTCACTTCTAAAACAAAATAGATGTGGTGTCATCCAGGTAGGATGATAGGGAAGAAACTGTCTAAACACTTACTGAAGAGCGAGCTGAGAGTTTAAACAAAAATAATTCCCATGGACTAAAATTCTTCTTTGTATTTTTAGTTCCTGGAGATTACTCAAAGAAACATAATAAAATTTTAGAATGTTAACCTCGAGCAAACTTTCTTCTTTTTTTTTGACACTAATTTGATTTTGCTATTGCTATATTTCAAGTGTCTTAAGGATATGATGCAAGGACTAATCTGCACTAGTTTATTTATGCAACTTAAATTACTATTTTCTAAAATAATAGTCACTGTGTGATAAATGATTTAGTAAAATGATTTCCAGGGTGCACAATGAATTATATTTTTACAGTAAGAATTATCTGCAAAGAGAAAAGTATACAACTTTTATTGCATAAATACAAGTGTGGAAAATTTCCATCCTAACTGTCCAAAATATACCACTATCTCTTCCATATGATAAAGTATACTAAAGTTCTTGTCAAAATTACAATATCTTATATAGTAATGCAATCTTAATCAGTGGTTGAAAATAAAAGGGGGGGCGGGTCTTACTCTGTTAAATAATGTCAAGTCATAAATAATTTAGACTTTCGAAGAACATCTGTATGAAGACATAGCAAGTGAAAAGCAGAGGTTGAAAAAGCCTTAATTTCACATGTGGCAGGGTAATCAGGATGCTGCTACAATTTCCAGCTGGACTGATTCAGCTGAACTACATGGTATCATTAAGATATTGTCTAAATGTTGCATAATTACATGTGTACAAACTTTTGCCATGCCTACAGGGTAACCAGCCAGCCAGCCCACCAAATGGTAGCCTGTTAAATATTAGGGTATCTAACCTCTGAAGAGTGTCAGTTCCTTGTCCAAAAACCACATTTCAGTAACATTTTCCTAAACAAGTTATTAATTATTCTTAATACACAAAGCTGTTCTTTTGAGGTTTGCTTATTTGAAGCTTAATTTTCTTTGTTACTTTTGACCCTAGTATTATTGCTGCTAAAATACAGTAACAGCTTATCTAAGAGGTTACATGTTTGTGATGTCCTGGGTAATTAAACAACGGTTTCACTGAAAAATGCTAACAAAAGGGAAGTAAGGAAATCACTCATAAGTGTTGCGAAATTATTTTTAACTTCTCCTTCCAAAGGTGGTTCCCAGAAATTGGATGGTTCTAAAAATATTACATTTGCTAAAAAAAAACCCTTCTCAGTTTGGGTGATTATTATAATTTCTATTTTTTATTGGTATGGAAGAGGTATTTTTGGTTGTTGTTTTCTCTTTGGCCATTATGGAAGTATAGAATAAAGGGAGCAGAGATGAATTATGTTTCTCCTGTTAGAAGTCTGAGAAAGCTTGAATAATTTAGAATAGCTGTGGTGTATCTGTCACTAGATATGCTCAGGTTCATTTAGGTTTGTTTTATCATTCTTTACATCTAGATCTTTGCCCTTGAAACATTACCACTCGGCTCCAGTTATGGCCTCCTAGAAAGGCTGGTTACAGCTGTTAGGTACCTTGCAACTGGGACTGGTAGACTTATTTCTGAACGTAAGTAAAACAGCTGTGGGCTTCTCCCATGGTTGTCCCTTGCAGAATAGGGGAGTCTAGTGAAAAGAAAATGTATCCCTAAACTTGAGACAGCCAAGGATGGATATTCTCAAAATGGAAAAACCATCATGCTTATGAGTCTTTCTTGAAAAAGAGTATGGGAGACAAGAGAGAAATCGGCACGTACTGAATACGTTACGTGCCCCATTTCTTTAACTATATATCTCATTTAACACTCATAGCCCTATGATTTAGATATAATTATCACATTTTTCAAATATGAAAACTAAGCCCGAAAAAAGTAAATTACCCCAGGTCATCAACTAGAAATTGGCAGAGCTGGGATTCAAGCTTAAGTCTATGGGTTTATATCATGCCTTATTTTTTCTACCTCTTTGCTCCTGGCAACACTGATACCAACATATTAGAATCAGGCACCTCAAAACTCTAAAACACAAATTATTCGAAAACATAATTGCTTTCAGCTATGAATGCCAACAGCTCTTCAGAATGAAAGTGGAAAAAGTAGCACAATGACAGTGGAACAGAAACAGAAATAGTGCAGGTGGCTTCATGGTATCAGACTCTGTTAGTGCATTCTCTAGGTGCAAGATCTCTTTTGATACTATGAGCGGGAATATAATTACTTATGGATACACAACATACACATACATTGATCGCACTCATTTTAAAAGAGGGCATTAGAAATACATGACTATTTAAGAAAAATCCATGAATGTCTTGGACATAGTAATTGTTTACAGCTGAGGGCCAAATGTTTAATTATTCCCATGTGTGATAAAATAATTCAATTATAAGCCAATGTGAAATTGGGATATTGCAGATACTTCTGATATATGACTCTAAAAGGGGTAAAAACTTAGAGACCTAAAGATAGATGATAGATAGATAGATAGATAGATAGATAGATAGATAGATAGATAGATAGACAGATAGAAAAAGCTTTAACATGAGTCTGCAAATCAAAAAGGCATGTCACCACATAAAAATGAAAAGTTACTGGCTAGGATTAAAGGTTTGCATTATTTTTAACCAGGACTACAACTTATTGTAGGAAGTTACATTATGTGAGAAAGTAATTGTTGACAAAAATAGGGACTCAAATATTATCTCCTAAAAATAATACAACAGTCTCCTAGGAAGAGAATCAATATACAATTATGGCTTTCACTGGTGTCTTATATAAGTTGTGGCTGTTTCTAGAGTTTGCATAATTTATAACCGGCAGCATTTAATCATGAGCATTGAGGATTTATGAAGGCGGAAGGCACTGTATTTAATGTTTACGTGACACAGGGCCTGTTACCTTTACTGCATTCCTACCATATGGACCCTCCACTTTGATGGCTTTATCATAAATCCATTAAAAATGCACAATTACAGAGAGTTTCCTCTTCATAAACCTGATTTATAACCATCTACTAGAAGAAACCCAAGAAAACTGTTGGCAGAAATCACATGCCAATAATGGAGTATGAGAATTCAGAAACACTAATCCCCAGGTCTTGGGTATTTCAGTAATCTGTTACCTAAAGGCATGGACCACTCTTTCAAGACATTTTTCAAAATGATATTCAAGCACAGAATTTAAAAGAAGAATCACGTCTCATAGAATAAAGGAAACCCCATTGTATGCATCTTCCACATTTTTACTATTCAGTTTAGAGCGAAAAGCCTTATACAGTCTTTGGCTTTTTTTTTTCTTTTTAGCATTTAATGAACTTATAGTAGAACATGAATGAGCACTTTAAATTCCTGTACAATTACCTTAATGTTCAGAGGCAAACCCCATTTATTATCCAAATGTCTGACTTTCCACAAGCCAAAATGTTGGAAAAAAGTTGACAGCTCATTTGAAATGGAGCTAATGTTCCTCACATTTATGAGCTGCCTATGAATATCTACATCTTTCCTAAGCCTTAAATGTCTGTATGCTTACCAAAATTGTAGTACAAATGATATTTCTTTATTATGCTTCAGAAGGAAAAGTAATGCATGTGTATTAGTTCAAAGTGATTTTAATCTCTCTTAACATTAATTCTGTGAACTTTGCGATGAAGAATAATTCAGATGACGTTTTTAGTATTACTGTTCCAACATTTGTCAGCATTAATAGTTGATGTTTGCTTAATGTGAGTAAGTAGAATATTAGCATTTCCCTCCCAGAAATTGAAGTTCCCTTTTAATTTTCCAGTAAGATGGCACATAAGATTCATGTTTATGCAATTTTAATACAGTTTTATCAGTCTAGAAAAGTAATGAATCTCATTCTGTCTCAAGTCCTTTATACAGAAGTATCTTAATTTTTCATGGTATATTGCAGTTATTTAAGATCACTTACTTACTTTGGCCATTTGACCAATGGTGTTTGTTACATGGTTTTGCAGATGAAAACTGTCTACTTATCATAATTGCCCCTCTTTCTTTTCAGTGCCTGTTACCTCTACATATGCCTGTCAGTCAGTATACCAAGTGAAAATCTGGTAATCTGCAAACTTTAATATTAGTAAAAGAAAATATAGCTGCATCATGGGAAGCCACCAACTACACTCTGATACTGAATTAATAGTGGTGATGATAATTAATATATAGTGGTGATGCTTTACAGGATCTGTTTAAAACCAAGTATTTAATTAGTACAGATTTTATACAAATAGAAGGTTTCAAGATATCTAAAAGGGAGCTAGGTCACCCAGAAAATAATGGCCTTAAAGGCTCCCTTGCTTTTAAATCAGGTCAGTTGTGTTCTTTCTTTGAACATTGTGTTCTAATTGGAACAATAAATCAAAGACGACACTCAGAGTAGATTCCCATGTAAGGTGGACAACTGGACAGTGACTTTTTACTGCTGCTAACACGTGCATCCAATTACCATTTGATAGATTCATAGTGCTGGCAGTAAAGCATTGCCTCATTTTATAGTTCACCTAATAATTCTTCAACCTAAATCTGTCCAACTTTACCTATATCTAATCTGTCAGTGTGTGTGTTATCATTAATGAGGAATTTTTGAATTTTTGGCATGCTTCTTACAATGAATAATGGCATTGACATATTAACAAATCATTTTATTAATCATAATAAAAGAGGTAAAGTATTGATTAAATCAATTTCTCCCCAACTTCAAGTAATAGTCAACTAAACATAACCTAATAATTAAATTACAACTGTAACTTAATTATGAACAGTATAGGTTAATAGCAACTTAATTCTAAATAGCAACTGTTAACTGCAAAATTAGAAACTTCTTTAAAAAGACCTTTTTCTATAATCACTATTATTTTCTTTCCATGGCCTTGTGTTAACAAGCTATATTGAAAAACATACATGTCCATCCTTAACCTTTTTTGGGGGCATTGCCCTGTTTGAAGATAATTTGACATATTCATAGAGTCTTTATAATTGAAGACCCATCAACTTCTTTCTAATAGTTCTGTTTTGAGACAATTATACATCTGAAATATCAGCTATCTGTGACAAGCCTGCCTCTGAAGCATTGTGAATCCCTAATACTTTATCACCCTTTCATCCCTCCGTTATTTTCTCCTCCTTTTCTTGTTTTTCTTTTTGTTTTCCCCCTTTCACGGGCTTCTAAACCCCCTACATACCATCGAGACCAGAGAAAGTCATCCATTATCATTGCTTAGCATCCCATGTTACAGTTAGAGTCAGTGACCTAGACCTTTATGGATATGTAGCACCCTAAATAGATAGTTAATATACTATGCATAAAAGTCTTCAGCAATGTAAATTCAACATACTTCATCAGGAGCCTTTTCTCATTTTGAACCTTTAGTGAATGTTCCTTCTCCCAGCACGCAGACCAGTTTCTTATAGCTTTGTCTTTAATGAAGTCAGCAAACCACAGATAAGTCCCTTCTGAGAATAGATTCTGACTGTCTGATTATTAAGTCATCATTCTGCATTTTTCTTCCAGGTTAAATATTCTGTTCCCCATAACCTTCCTTGCGGGTTCGTTTTACCTTTCTTTCCAATTGTTTTAGTACATGCAGCACTTACCAGCCACTTTGTCTATTTCCTTATCTTTTTGCCTTTGTCTAGACTTCTATAAGACAAAGAAAGTGAAGATCATTTAGAAAATCAAGTAATTATTTCTCTTCTATTTTAGTCATCATTTAATTTAAAGAAGATGAATGCTAATTTGGAGGTCTTTAGTATTTCTAACTTCCAGAATTTCACTTAGATCATATAGCTTCACTGTACGCCTCTGCCAAATATAGCTCTTTAAAATGAAACCCATGTTCTCATTAACAGTGGTTATCAAAGGGGAAAAGTGTGAAACGTGCATACATGTACACTCCAGGCTGACAAAATACAGAAATGCACATCTCTTTATTAGAAAGATATGGAGAACAGACAGAAGTCAGAATTTGAATGACTAGCATACCTGTGTTCACATATTTCAAGAAAGGACCCTTTGGCACTGAATGCTGAATAGATTTATTTTTATTATATGCAGAACCTATTTACATATGTTAAATTGATGTGTTACTGTGACAACAATTAAAAGCTAAGCTTCTTGTTACCATTTGTTTCAAATTATATAGATACATAGATATTAATATATGTCCAAGGCTTAAATGGCTTTGATTTATTGATAGTATTAAAAGAAAAATTAATATTTTGTAACATGAGGAAAATGAAAAGACATGGATGTTCATTTATATACTATTTATGATCTAGAGTGAGATATATTTACAATGTTATTAATAATAGTAATTACCATTGTAGCCAGCCAGATTTCTAGGGCATTTTGGGGAACATCTCCATAGAAGGATACGATCCGCAAATAATGAAAAAAAAAAAAGTGCTAGGTGTGTTAGTCAGATTGTGGTATAAAAAGTTGGTGAACAAAACGACAGACATGCTTTAAAGCTGAAGCCGGAGAGATGGTAAAGAACATATAATTAGAATGTTAGAAGCCAGAGGCAAAGCAGCAGAAGCCATAGAGCATTTGGACAGACTATGAAAGGAGGAGGAGATCTTTTGCTGGAGTGATGAAGACAAGGGTTTTGAACTCCCAGGAAAGAAATCAAGCTAATGAGTAGTGCTGCAAAAGGGCTGACATGACAAGAAAGGTGTGAGGGAAATATAACCCAAGCCCTGGCACTTGACTGGATGTTAAATTAACTGAAATGAGAACCTGCGGTCTAAAAGGAATCCCACAAAAGTAATCACAGCCATGGTATCAAAGTAAGGAAAGCTAAAGCCAAGTGTCTTCTAAAGAGGCAGTATGATAGAGGGATTAAAAGTAGAGACTTTAATCAAAAGTGATTACAAGTGTGGACCTAGGTTGAAAGCGAGGTTTGATGACACAGAAGTGGGTGCATTTGAGTCTCCAAACTGCCAGACAATAGTGTGTGACTTGGGCAAGTTGTCATCGGTAAAATAAAGATATTAACAATATCCTCATTTTTGTTTTTTAACACACCCACCTCTTTCCTACATGGTAAAGATTTAATGAGATCATTCATTCACTCAACAGAAATGTACTGAGTGCTCTGCTGTATGTCAGATGCTGTATGACACTTAAATACAGCGGTGAAAAAAAAAAGCTCTCGCAGATCTTCACTCTACAGTGTCAAAAACATAAACAGTAAGCAAAGAGATAATAGGATGAAAAACTGTGGTAAATGCTATGGAAGAGACAAGTAAGGTATTGTGACAGAAAACAACTGGGAATAATTTCAAACCTCATGGCCAGTGCCTCCTCCAAGAAGCAGTATAGAAAAGCACACTGAGCTTGGGGGTTTGGTGAGTGTGAAGTAGTTGGACTTGTGCATGTAATAGTTTAATGGTGCCTGGTACATAATAAGCCCTCATCAAATGGATACTGTGAACAGAAAAATATGATGCCTCCCCTTGTTTCAAGGGGAAAGCAACTAGCAGATTATTTGATAAAGTGGGAATTAAAAATATTGGAATTGAAGAAAGAATTGAAATTGAAGAAAGAGGCAGGAATGAGGAACACACCTAGCATTTTTTAAAAGGGGAACTAGAACAACTGAATTATTTAAGATTTGGAATTTTAGTGTTCATCATGTTCTGAAGTTTGGGGGAAAGAGTAGAAATCTGGTTAAGAGATGAGTAGTAGATCTTTGAAAACTGAAGATAACTTGAGGAAAGAGTAAAGAGCTGAGAATAAAAAGTAGAAGTTAACAAATGTGTTCAGGACACAACTATAAAAGAGAACAAAAGAAACTAAAAAATAGGGACAAAACAGGTAACTGGAGAGAGGGAGAAGACAGATTATTGCTTAAAAGGCAAAAGGAGAAGTGGCTCAATTTTTAAATATTTCGAAACAAATCTTATATTTCAAGTTACCATATGGCTTTGAATCAGGATTGTCACAGATGCTCAGCTTTCAGTAAATTCTGCAGTGAAATGTCTTGTTTCTCATCCCATGACTGTGACCTTTTTGGTCCATACCCTCCAAGAGTTTGCAATCTAGAGATAGAGACAGAAGATCTTAACAGGGAGTTGAAAGATAATATAAGGCAGATTATACTAAATGTCAAAAAACAAACAGGGCAGAAAAACAGCAACCTGTAATGAGGAAGGAATGAATGGCTTGATGAGGGTCACACTGAGGATACGGGACTTCAGCTAGACATAAACAGGTAGAAACTGAGGAGTGAGAATATTCTAAAAGAAAGCCCAGAAGCCATGTGGGTGCACAACCTCACCTGAAGCTTTCAGGAAACAACGGGAAGACCAACAGGATAAAGTGGAGTTTACAAACCAGTGGGTAGCTTATAATACACAAAGCAAAACACACTAAGACGTGCTATCATGCGAGAGGGAAGTATGTAAATATCCTTAGATTTGAGGACTTAACATTTTTTTGCTAAAATATTACACTTAAACAGTTTTTATTTAAAATTGGCCTTTAATTTGTTTTACTTTTTATAGTAAAGAAAAACAAAAAACAAAGAGAAAGCAGAGGAATATTTTTAAAGAGTATAAATTATAGTACAATTGACATACCTTAAATATATTAAAATTGTAGTTTGTTTGGCAAAAACAAACAATCAAATAAAAACACCTTAATACTAATTGTATACTAGAGGCATGAAAAAGTAGCTCTGCTCTACACCAAATGTCATCATCAGTAGTATTTCTGATTTACTAAATGCTTATTACTTAAAAATTTAAAATAGTCCCTGCTGCAAAAGTTCTTAACATAGACATATCACTGGGAAGGGGGTTGTAATTTCACAGCAGATTCCCAAAGAAAACAGTAAGGCATCAGTAGTACTTGCTCCAGTTGTGTATTTTTTCTTGTCATTCTTGTTCTAAATTGCCTTAGATTTACGTGGTTTAGGTGAGTAGAAAAAGAAACAAAGTAGACTACAGTTGTTTATCTTGCAAAAGAGTATACTAAAAGTATTTTTAAAACAAACTAGGAGCAGGATACAAGACAGCATGTTTGCCGCCGTGCCCACTATTAAAACCATGAGTTTTGGAAACCAATTTCTAGATGGAGAATCTGGATTCTAAAACTGTGTGGCTGTGTGGCCTCAGACAAATTACTCCCTGGATCTTGATCTCTGCAACTGTTAAGTGAGGATGATACTATCACCCACCTCATCATTGTTGGAAGGATGGATTTGTACATTTACAAATGAGACTATAAATGTACACGTCTCAGTAGAGGGCCTTGCACATTTTAAGAACTCAAAAATGTTAGCTTGCATTACTATTCTATGCTATGACTACTGTTTTTTTGTTTTGTTTTGTTTTGTTTTTTAATTATCCTACTTGCTGAAAAGAACCCTAAGTCATGGGATAACAAAAAATTAGACAGAAAATTGATGTTATATCACCTTACTTTATTTTAGTTAATAAAGCATTGCAATGTTTTCATCAATTGATTGTCAGAAATAATCTGTGAAATGGGTAAAATAATCATTATTACCTTCATACTCTATTTAGATGAAAAAATGGCATCTAGAAGTTATGATGCCAGACTGAAGTTATATAGTTGGCGTACGTGAGACAGGATTCAAACCTGGGCCAGACTTAGCTAGTATGACCCTCTATCTCGGTGTGCTTAGTATAGTCTCTTGTTCTAGCATATTATTAACAGCACCCTATTTACTCTCAAAGTATTCCATTACAAAATAACGCCATACTTAGTCAGTCTGGTCTATGTAAGGCACACATCTAGCCAGTTTCCTATTAAGTACTTAAATTTCTTCCCAATGTCCTCAAAATAATATGTATATTTCTTTTTGTATGTCATGTAAAGCCCTCATGATTTGCTCCCTACCGACCCCCTTCCCACCTTATTTCTAACTATACTCCCCATTATAGACATACAGAGTTGATGTCAGCTCCAGAACATGCCTTGTCCCATCACGTGCAGCATTTGCACACACCACTAAGTCTGGCTGGAGTGATGTTTCTGCCCTCGCCTTCCCCAGCACTCCTCCCTTTCAGGTTTCAGTTGGATGTCACCTCTAGGAAGATTTGCTGACCACTCTATGGACCCCATAAAACCAGCGCTCCCAAACACCCTGTGTCTAATATTTTAACACAATCTCACATTTGATTAAATTACCCATGTAATTTCCTCATACATAGAAAGCTGCTGAGGGTGAGGACTGTCCATATCATATTGGCCTCTGCATGCAGGCCCTCAATACAGTGTCTGGCACATGATGGATTCTCTCTCTATATAAGGTTCTCCCAAAAATGTATACACGTTTTGAGAGAGGAGAAAACTGTATACACTGATAACAAAAGATGAATACACATCACGTTTGACTTCTGCAATTACAAGAGGTGCTCAAAGTGGTTACAATCAGCATCCAGACTCTTCTGATTATGGCGAACTACTGCTTGAGTAACATTGACCAAAGTGTTAACATAAAAAAAAAATCTCTTAAAATATGTATACATTTTTTGGCACCCCAGTGTTTATTAGGTAAATTGCTCTTTTTAATAGCACGTCCATGATACAAGTCACCTAGGCTCTCTGGTTTAGTCACCTGGGCTGGAAAGTGTGATTAATATAGTACCTATCTGAAAAAAATGTGGTTGAAGTAAATTATCGCTTGACAATTCCATTCAGTTCTAAGTTCTACAATCCTGAGAACTTAGAAAATAAGTTAGGACCACCATTACTTAAATGAATATTAAGTGTTTAATTATATACAAACTTCTGAATGGAAATATTGTGTAATCCTGGAAATGGATTGTTTCCCATATTTTTCCAAATGGCCTAAGGTTACTATTAACTATGTTCTGTGCAGATAAATGATGACTCCTTTTTAAAACTGATGCTAGCTGTGGACAGTTATTCATGGTTTCAGAGTTGTATTGGGGTTGTGGGATAATTTGGTAACAATTAATAAATGAGCAATTCTTGGTAATTCATTTAGAGAAAAAGAAGAATGTACTACAAAGAGTGGGAATACAGGGATCAGGTTCATAATCTTGGCTGTATTGAAACATTTGCTGTGCGGTCCTAGGCAGGTATTTTACTTTACCTTGCCCTCAGAGCCTTATTCTAGGAAACGAGTGTACTAAATCATAATTAATATTTTTGTTCAGTACACTTATTTCCTAGATTAAAGACCTGATTCCAGGAAGAAACCTATATTAGGAGAAAAGTAAATATAATATGCTGAATAATAGCCACACAAAGATATCAGGTCCTAATCCCTGGAGCCTGTGTCACTTTATATGATAAAATTTTTGTGAATGTTATTAAGATCTTAAGAGGAGGAGGTTATCCTTCATTATCTAGGTGGGCCCTAAATGCTATCACTTGTTTTTATTATAAGAGAGACAGAGAAAGGTGAGACATACACAGATGATAGAAAGGGGTTTGATGATGGAAGCAGAGAAAGAGAGACTTAAAGATGCAATGTTTGGCTTTTAAGACAGATGCAGGAGCCATGAGCCAAGGAATGCAGCTGTAGAACTGGCGAGGAAAGAAACAGATTCTCCCCCAAGAGCCAACGGCAGGAGCGTGGTCCTACTGATGCCTTGATTTGGGCTCAATGAAACTGATATTGGGCTTCTGGCCTCCAGAGCTGTAAGAGGATAAAGTTCTATTATTTTAAGGCACCAACTTTGTGTTAATTTATTACAGCAGCCACAAGGACCTAATACAGATTTTGATACTCAGAGTGGAGTGCTGCTGTAACAAACACCTAAAAATGTGGAAGTGACTTTGGAATTGGATAATGGGTAGAGGCTGGAAGAATTTTGAGTGACATGATAGAAAAAGCCTACACTGCCTACAACAGTCTCCTGGTAGAAATATGGATGTTTAAAGACACTCTGGTGAGGACTCAGACGGAAATGAAGAGCACAGTAGAGAAAGCCTATGTCATCTTAGAGAATATGTATAGCTTCATAAACAGAACTTTGGTAGAAATATAAATATTAAAAATGCTTCTATTGAGAGCTACAGGAAATAGGGAGCATGTTATTGAAAACTGGAGGGAAGGCAATCCTTTATAATGTGGTAGACAGTTAGTTAAACTGTGCCTTAACAGTTGCTTGGAAATGGTGAACTTAGAAATTTAGCTGAAGAGATTTCCAAGAAAAGTGCAGGCTGGTTTCTTCTTGCTGCTTATCATAAAATGTGAGAGGAAAGAGATAAAGTGAAGAAAGAACTGTTAAGCAAAATAGAACCAACATTTGATGATTTGGGAAATTCTCAGCCTATCCAGATTGCAAAAGATGCTAAATTAGATTTATTTTCAGGAAAGTGTGCTGTATATAAAAAAGGCTAAGAGTATGGCTGGATAGCCTTATGCTAATGCTGAAGAAATTAGGTATGTGACTAATGGGTTCTCTCAGCTGTCTTGACAGAAGCTAGGAATAGAGATTATCAAAGAAAAGATCTGAGGAGGACCCCTCTTATCTACTGACATGAATGCCTGTAACATACACAGTAGACCCACAAAGTTTTTGAGAACGTTATAGCAACAGAAACACTGCCAGCTTGGACTGAAAGAGACAGAGATAGGACAAAATAAGGGAAAGCTGTCAGACTTCCAAAATTCTACAGACAGGAAACAGGCCGATAAAACTATTCAGCTGCAAACACATGAGGGCAGAGCCTTGGGCCCAGAGAGTAGAACCACAGATGCAGAGGCAAAGACCCTAATCACAGGTCCAGAGGCAGGACCCTCATGCCACAGAGGACTATTCCCAGGCCTTGGAACGTAATGGAATTTGCCCTGCTGGATTTTTAAAATTGGTTGGAGCGGTGATGCTTTTCTTCCTTCCATTTTTTCCTTTCTGTAATGGGAATGTCTATAATTGTACTATGCCTATCCCACCACTGTATTTTGTAACAGATACCTGATTTTCTAGTTTTACAGATCCAGAGATAGAGAGGAATTCTGCCTCAAGATGGATCATACCCAGAGTCTCACCTATACTTGATTTAGATTATTAAAATGATGAGATTTGGGACTTTTGAGCTGATTATACTTAGATGAGATTTTGGATGGGAACTTATGCTGTAATGTGTGGTAACTTTTGGGGGGATGTTGTGATGGGGTGAATGCAGTTTATGTAGGGGATGGATGAGAATTTTGAGGTCCAGAACGTAGAGTATAGTATGATGAATAATGGCCATCCAAAGGTATCAGGTCCTAATCCCCGGAACCTCTGAATGCTATATAGTAAACTTATACTCCATAAAACCTTATATAGTAAAGTTTTACACATGTGATGAAATTAAGGAGATTATCCTAGATTACGCAGATAGGCCCTAAATACCACCACAAATGTCTTTAGAAGACAGAGGTTGTGGAAGATGAGGCATACACACAGAAAGCGGAGGGTGATTTGATGGAAGCGAGTGAGAGATTTGAAGTTGCTCTATGGTTGGCTTTGAAGACAGAGGAAGAGGCCTGAGTCAAGGAATGTGGCTCAAGAAGCTGGAAGAGGGAAGGAATGATTTCTCCTCTAGACACACTTCAGAGGGAATGCGGCCCTGCCAACATCTTGATTTCAGTCCAGTGAAACTGATATTGGACTCTGGCCTCCAGAACTGTGAGAGAACAAATTTCTGTTGTTTGAAGCCACCAACTTCATGGTAATTTGTTACAGCAGCCCAAGGAAACAAATACTGTAACCTATGACAGCTTTATGTGGTCCAGATTAAGGATAATTTGACAAAAACAGTTCTTATTGGAGAAAGCACTAAATACTGAGATAGGTCCCTGAGTTTCTGATTCTTCATCTGACCAGTGAAGATTAAAATAGCTTATGTAAAAATAATGCAGCAAAGTATCAGGCTCATAATGGAACCTCAAATTTTAATTGACTCTAAATTGATAAATTTAAATGACTATCTGTGAAACATTGTTTAAAAATATAGTTTATTTCCATATAGTACCCTGACTGCTAGGTCCTATAAGAGCAAAGGAACGACTTTGATTATTTAACGCAGATCCGGGCTATAAAGTTGGTCTGTTTTTTTACTGGGTTATAAATTCAATCTGGGTTAAAGGGTAGTTTGTTCTCTTCCTTCTTATTGGTCCAAGAGCCACTTTTCTGAAGATGCATGCTAAACCCATGGGAACCTTTCTTGCTTAAAGAGGATCCTTTGTAGTTAAGGGTGATAGGAGAGCTATTTAATAAATGAATAGTATAATTAAAATGTAAGTACACTTTCTAAAGTATTTCAGTGTTTAAATATGTTGAAGTTAGTGTCCATTTGTTGCTTTCTTTGAAACTATACCCTGCATCATCTGTCCTCTTTCACTATGGATAAAATTCATTTAACATCCTATGTTTAAGCTTCTCACATCTCAAAATGTTTCCATAATAGTACAACTCACTTAAAATTTATTATCATGACTATTTATGTCACTTGAATTTTTAAGGCAGAGAAAAAAAGCATGATTCTAGAACTGGCATTTCCTCTTTCAGAAAAGTAGCTGTACAGTAATAGGGGCTATGAAGCTGTAGACAGTAGATAAATGTTTTGTCATTTCTTAGGGTCATGGGGTTTTCTCCAAGCTGAGGCTGACGGTGACATCTCCTAATTTAGAGTGTGATGGAGCTCACTTACCTCTCAACTTTCATTGTTAACTGAGTACTGGGGCTGTAGTAATTTGAGAAGAGAGGTTAACGGTGGTGATATTGATATTGAGAAAGGTGGGTACAATTAGGAATAGGACTCTGGTGCAAGGGAAGTGGTTAAAAGATCTGACACAGGATTAGCTTGAGCACAGTGAACACGCTAGAGGTGAGGATCAATCCTGCTAGCCGTGGTGGCATTTAAAGATTTTTACTTGTAGTCTGCAAGGCAAATAGCATAGATCCATCCACATCTACAAGAGGCCTTTGAAATTTTCTTAGCAATAGAATGGCTACAGACAGCGTTGTAAGTTTTGGTTTGAGATCCAGTCCCTACCCATTCCTCTTAATAAAGATAAGATTCCTTCTAAGAAGTGTTTAGAAAAGAGGTCTGAAGCAAAAGGAGAGCGAGACCAGATTTGAAATAACTGATAATAGGCTAAGTATTTCTCAACTTTGAACCTGTGGACCACATGATCAGAATAACTAATGTTCTTGCGCAAAATACAAATTATGAGAATCCTATTCTAGAAGTACTGCACATGGGAAGAGGGACAGACAAGAGGTGCGTGCACAGAATTCTGAACTTTAATAAACACTTCAAGCAATGTTTAATCCCAACAAACCTCTAAGAAATAATAAAACTAAGGGTGACACTAAATTAAGTGAGAATGTGATGGGATGAAAGGCCAAAGGTGTTTTGAGCTTGGAATAATCTGAAAAATTTTGCAGAATGAATATCTTGCACATAGTCCATGTTTGCAGAGTTTCCATTTTTGCACATACTCTGGCAAAGGAAAAAGCACCAGCATATTCTATAAAGAGGAAGTCATTTTTTTAAGTTAAAACATATACTAATGTTTCAATAGTCCTTGGTTGGTGGAAGATTTTCCAATACATTTGATATTAGGCCAGTTTTCAATTCACTATTGTAAGTGTGAGTTGTGTGTGTGCTAAGTCTGAGGTGAGGAGAGAAAAGATATGATACCCATATAAAAGCTGGCTATTTCTCACCATGTCAGTGTCTTCCACTGCTATTTATGAGGAAGAGCTGGGATGCTACACCAAATGATAATTGTGTAAACAAACTTTTAGAGATTCAGGATGTCTCCCTACTTTTTTTTTTAAAGCCACAGGAATTTGTGCATAACTGCCTCTGATCCCAAGAGTGTTGGCGGGAACCTAGCCCTCAAAGTGATCATTTGAGTTTGTAGCACAGCTTCCAAAGCTGGAAACATGAAAACAGGAATACTGATCATATTCTATACTTTCCTTGGGCAAAATCTTTTGAACTCAAGCAGCTACTTAATGTCTTGTTGTATTAGAGGAATTCCTCTTCATTGTGATACATTATTTCTTTCAGCTGTGGAAATTAGTTTTGTTTCAGTTCCTGTATATGACCCTTTTTTTCAGATGATCGGGACTGGCAGTACAGTAAATCTGTTACTATGTTTGCTTGGGTGTTCCTTGAGTATGCAAATTATAGGCTCCCTCCTGGTGTCAGTGACATATTTCATGATATCTATAAAAGACACAGAAGACCAGATTTACAGCTCATGTAACTCAGAGACTGTCTCCTGCAAAGTCACGGGGAAATATTAATAAAGAGCTGGCAACACTTAGCACAACCTCTGATGTATCTTCTCTCTCTTTTTTTTCCCTTTTTTATATATTTCTTCTTTGTACAGAAGGCCTCAAAGTTATTTAATATGATTAATCAGAATAAGTTCAGCTGAACTTAATAATATGTAACCACTGTCGTTAACCATAATTTTTTAGTCTGAGATGATTATTGTACTGACCCACCTAAAGTAGTGTGATTGGGTTTTCCACAATCCAAAAAGATTTGATGGGGTTCGAAATTATTTGTTATATCCTGTTGTGCCAGATGAGGCATTTGGCCAAAGGTGTTTTGTTCTAATGTTTTGTGCTCCAAAGAAGGCATCAAATTATTTCAATTATTAAAGAATCTGAAATTGAACACTGCTGATTTTATTCACCAGAAAAATGCCACCCATCAATTGTCGTATTATTTTCCCTCTTGGTGACAATGATTATAGAATAAAAGCATGCTGTTCTAGACCTTCATACCATCCCATGTCCTTGTTTGGTAACTGACACTTTAATTGAATTAACTAAGTTTTCAACTAGTAACAGTGACATTTTGTGATGCAGTAAAACTGGATACTCGAAAGAGAAAAATTACAACTTGGAATAAGTGATATTATTAAATTCATTCCTACTTTATAGTAAAATAAATGAAGCATTCAGTAATATTCCTTCAGTCTCTTAGATTGACTACATAAAAAATCATTGTTTTCCTATGTGGATCATGGAAAATGTTTGAGGCAGTTCAGTTTTAATCAACATATGGATTCTTCATGTGCCATTGTTTGTCATTTTGGATACTGGCATAATCCACTGAATAAACATATAAAGGTTTAAAAAAAACCAATATAACAAGAATGTTATTAGGCAGCATGGAATGATTGATGCAAACTGGGTGAATGGTCTCAACTACTGGTATCTAGCTCCACAGTTTCAGATATTGATTCAGTGGTTTTTAGAATGGGATAAAATAATAATAACAGCTATTGGTATTAAATGCTTAGTTAGTTCTAAATACTTCACATGTGTGCTCATTTAATCTTCAAACAACCCTAGGGTGTGGATACTAGTGTCACCCCAATATTATAGATGGGAAAATCGGAAGCCACTAAAAGACTGAGTAACTTTATAGCAGGCTTACCGTCACTAAGGGGTAGAGCTAGGATTTGAACCCAGGAAGAGTAGCTTCAGTGCACATGCATTTAATCACTTAAATATTGTGCCCTTCAATAAGATAACATCTACACCAAGTCAAATTTGAAATCCTTTAGTCATGCAGAGGCAAACTGGGCACTATGGTATGTCAGCAAATTAAATTTTATAGCTGGAAGAGCCTGATGTAGTATTTTATGCTTTCTTCATTCAACTTTGCCTACATAAAGACCAAAGAATATCACTATTGTCATTTATAAATTAGTACCTGAAGCTGCAAAAATCTGACTTCTGATCACTTTTGTCTTGATACAATCACTAAAAAAAAAAAAAAGATTAAAAAAAATATGTATTTTTCCAGTACTAACCGTTTTAAAGAATGATAAACTGGACATGTTTTAAAAATAAAGTTTTATGTCAATTATTTCAGCTTGAAACCCTTTATGTCATTTATTTCATATCAAAGATGATACTTTTGACCTAATCATATATGAGGAGAAAATATTTGTTCTGTTTTCTTGCAGTTTGTGAAATATTTGTCTTGATGCCAAACTGCCCAAAGACATACTCTTTCACTAAGAAAGCAAAGTTTTAAGAGTTTACTTAGAATTGCTGATCTTTTCCCTTTTATTTAATGTCCCCATAGTTTCCAAGTTCAAAACTTGAAGTTTTCTCTTTATTACAGAAAGTCATTCATATTAAACTCCTACATCTACATGTAGCCATTTTTAAGTCCAGAGGAGAACTTAAAAATGATCCAAATATTGAATCAAATAAAAGATTTATTTCCTCATCTTAGCAAATGTCTTTCCTAATGAATTTCAACCAAACTAACCTAGAATCAGCTTTTGGCGTACCTCATGCTAATGGTAGATTTGCTTTCTGCTTTTGAAGGGGAATTGATATTCACAAATCATATGTCACAAGCCACTAAAAGTGTCAGAATCCCACAGCAGGCCCATGGTGGCTTGTTAATCTCTCCTGCTTAAAGGAAACAGACTAATTCACTTAAATATAATGAAAGCCATGCCTACTCTAGCCCAATACCTCAAAGTGTGTCAGCCCATGCAAGTCCTGCCTTCTTTCTTCACCTCCTTTCCTGGCTCTGACAGAAACTAAGAAGCAATGCTTTCCTTAATGTTGCCAGTCTGAGTTATTTCATTTATCACATATGTACAAAATGTAGAAAGCTTCTTTTTTTTTTTTTTTGCATTGAAAATATACACAAGGAGGTATCCCTGCTTACCTTTCACCATTGTTTTCAACAAAGCATAAAAGATAAACTAGGATGTTAAATGGAGGGACCAGATGTATATATAACCTTTTGCCCTCATTATTCTAATTGGCCTCCATTAAAGGGAGGGAGGAGAAAATAAAATAGTACAAAATAGGAAATAATGGTTACAGAGGTGTGAGAGTGAACTTTTACAGTGGATTGGCTAAAATCTGAACATATTGTGATCAGAATGACAGAAGAGCAGTTTTCAAAATGATCAAATCAAAGATGATTGGTATAATTATTAACAGGAGGGAGGAAGACAATGTATCCTTTTCTATGTACCCAGAAATTGTTCCACTGTGATAAATTGTGCCCAAACTACATTATTTTAAACATTTCTCATATTGACATTTATTTTTATGCTTTGAGGGAAGAGTCAAATGTTCCCTGACTTTTGCCCAATACCAACAGACTACACTCTTTTGGCTAATTATGTTTGTAATTAGTTTTCCCCTTTCAATCCTGTGTATTTTTCCTTTTTAACAGCATTATCTATTTGTGGTTCTATATGCTGAAACTAACCACAACCCATAGTGAGGTAGATCTTCCTATCCAATACCTTAGCGACAAAGGAAGGGACCCAAGACGGGGATGAAAAGTTCCTAGGATGAAACAGACTTTTACTTTTAACATATGTCTTAATCAAGGCTTAGAGTCCTAAGAGTGGAAATCTAGAGTTAGGATATTTAGGGGGAAAAACGATTTTCATTGCAAGCATACTGTCCATGTTAGTCATGGCTCAGTGGAGTAGACATTTTAAGGAGCAAGAAGGGGGAGGTGCAAGGAGGTGGTTTTGAGTTTCCTTCCAAATGTATTTTTAAAATAGCATGACAGAACCAGGATTTATGAAGAAAGGAAGACAATAACAAAAAGAAAGGTTTTCCTCTGGCAAATTATTTGAGAACTGAATTGACCACCAGGAAGAGGGCATGCAGAGACTACAAGGAGATGATTGATTCAAGAGCTCCGAATGTGGCAATATCTGGAATCCTACAAGACAACCTGCTAGAGCCTGTTGACAGCTAATTTTGGGGTATAAAGTCTGAGTGGAGGTTGTAGGTATGGAAAGAGCTTTCCAAAGTCATTTGGGCCACCTCCATTCTTTCTCCACAAACCACACTCTGTCAATTTAGATATCTCACACCCACACTGATATTTGACAATAATCATCATAATTGGAGAATCTACAGTACTCATTAATAGCCAGTTTAGTGTTTGTATATAATATTTAAATGTATGTAAATTAAAATTTTCACTCAAACCTACAGTTATCAAATTTTAGCTTATTTTGTCTTGGTTTCTCCTCATGAGAAATAATTGAGTCTAAACAGCCTACTTAAAACTTTTACATTTTTTATTTATTTCTGTCTTAATTCTTTTGTTAATGCCTTAGAGTTTTCAGTGTACAGGTTGTTCATCTCCTTGGTTAAATTTATTCTGAAGTATTTTATTGGTTCGATGCTATTCTTTTTTTTTTTTTAAGATTTTATTGGGGAATTGGGGGAGGAGAGCAGCATTAGGGAATCGGGGAAGGGAAACAGACAAGTTGATATCCTTTTTATTATTCAGTCTAGTTGTGGAGGACATCGCTCCACTGGCCCATGTTGGTATTATCATTGTGCTCTTTCTGGGTGAGGCAGTTGCTGGCCGGCCATTGGACAGCCACTCACGGGGGCTCACAGCAGCTCACGAAAGCTCACGCCAGCTGCCGCCCAGCCTCACTGCAGCCTACAATGTCGCCAGCGACTCACGGCAGCCCAACTCCAGGTCGAGCTGTTGTTCACCATCTTAGCTGTAGAAGGTGCAGCGTCACTGGCCCTCATGTGGGATCCGAACCAGGGCCCTACTGCTCAGAGCTGGCGTCCCAAGCCAACTCTTAACCAATGTGCCACTCAGCTGGCCCAATGCTATTCTTAATGGGTTTGTTTTCTTTATTTTCTCTTCAGATAGTTGGTTGTTAGTATACAGAAATGCAACTGATTTTGTATGTTGATTTTGTATCCTGCAACTTTACATTTTCCACATTAAAACCATCCACAGAAAACCATCCACAGAGATTATATTGCCATATTTCTACTTTAATTTTCTTGAATCAAAAGGATTCATATTATGATTCAATTTATTTGGATACTTTATTTGGTTTACAGGATACTTTTACATATATGATCTTACTTGGTTTTCACAACAGCTCTTTCAATTAAGCATGGTAGTGGTAATATCCTCATCACATGTGTAAAAATACTAACCATATTGAACTTAAACTATTGTGTTGTTGGAAAAGTCATGACGTATTTTTTCTATGTTTTTTGTTGCAAAA
This sequence comes from Hipposideros armiger, assembly GCF_001890085.2. Taxonomy (NCBI): domain Eukaryota; kingdom Metazoa; phylum Chordata; class Mammalia; order Chiroptera; family Hipposideridae; genus Hipposideros; species Hipposideros armiger. Next base: position 946,472 of record NW_017731701.1, read on the forward strand.
ATGCATCATGACTTTTCTGACAACCCAACAGAACCCTCTTCCTCTGATTTCTAATTAGTAATCTTTCTGCTACATTATTATATTCCTTCTAGATCAAGGTTTCTTAGCCACAGCATTATTGACATTTGGATCAGATAATTCTTTGTCATGGGAGGCTGCCCTGTGCATCATAGGTTGTTTAGCAGCATCCCTGATCTAGAGGCCAGTAATAACCCTCTCCCAGTTGTGAAAACAAAAATATTTTATTGTCATAGGCCATGGGCTAAGAGACTGACAACCTGATCACATCTGGAGAAAAACTATAATAAATTACTGTTCAGTACTATGAAAATGTGTATCTTCCTATTAATATACATAGGATTGTTGAGTTGTCACCTTTTGGTAACAAGGCTGTCTGTCCACCCATAGAGAATATAATCTAGCACATCCCCTTAATACTTCTGAGGCCTTTAGCTTCCCATCATAAAGTAATTTTCTATCTTTCCTATAGAAAGAGTCATAGTATAATAAGAAATGTTATTTTTTTCTTTTTTTCCTAAAAGTTTAAATTGCAAAAGCAGAAAATGTAACTTAGATGAGTTTGTATGTCTCTTAGCCACCTAAGCTTTGGCCTATAGCTAAGGTCTAAGCCATGAAGTCTTCTTTCTTTTTTCTTTTTCTTTTTTTCAGTATTCTCTAAAGCTGTGAGCTTCTGAACTATCTAGTGAATTCTACAATGTAATTCAAATATGAGGAAGTTGAGTTCAGTACCATTTGCTAATTTGTTGCCTCAGTATCATCTGATCCAGGGCTATCTTAATTTGTGTAGTTGGGGGTCTATGAAAGGGATAGAGAGACAAATTAAGAAGGAAAAATTTATCTGGGGAAACCAAGAAGGTAACTAATGAGAACAAAAAGAATAATTAAGATTTCCAATAGACCAAGAATATTTACAAAATTATGAGTGATTTCATGTGGTTATGTAGATGGTGACACTCTACCTTCTAAGTTAATAATAAATTTCCTAATGACATAGAACAAATACCAGGTTGCCAAAAATTACTTTCTTGATATTGTAAAGAGGGTCTCGTTAATCAATGAAGCAGATGTTGTCAATGACCTTATTGGAAAGCCACATTTAAAGTGGATAAATTCTTCACTTCTGTTTACACTTTTCTACAGACATCTTTGTTGGTACTTCTTGGGTATGCAAGACTATTTGTGTGAAACTCCAAACTTTCTGAAACTTGCTTGGTTCAAATTCTCACAGGAAATTTATAGCAGGCAAGCTTTATTTGAAATGTCTTTAAACTTTCCAATCTGTACTCTTTTTTAATTGCTATTGATTTTGAGAATACCTAATGGCTGAATCTTGCTGGTTCACTGTAAGTAATAATTTTATTTCCTTATGAAAGGTTAAGTAACCATTTCATTTTCTATTGATCTAAGTTTCCTGATGACATTCACAAGTAGTTTTTAAAAGGAAATTATGTTTAATTGAGATTGACCAGTTATTTTAATATAAGTTTTCACTTGAAGAGCCATTATCTTTTGCATTACAAATTGAAAACTATTAATAGTGCATGAAATGATGGATATTTAGAGGCCTGAAGAAGAGAAACAAAACTTTTTATAACATATAATTTTTAGGTAAATTATATTCACTTGTTGTTTTTCCCCAGAAGGAAAATTGATATTGTTGTGGAATACTGGAAAAGTTACAGGGCACACTTATTTAGAAATTGATTATTCAACAAATATTTATTGAAACCCTACTATATTCCAGGCCCTATGAAATATTTTGGGGACAGCAAAATTAGTCCCTGCTGTGTCCCGCATGGAACTCACAGTCTAGAACCAAAGATAGACACGTAAACACAGAATCGTATAGAATAGTAGGTGCAACAAAACAGTGCAGTGGAGGCACAAAAAGAGGGAAGAGTCTTAGGCAGGAACAACACTCAGAGATGAGTGACATCAATTCAGGTTTCTCTGGGGTAGGGATCTCTTCAGCTACTAAGAAAGAATATGTAGACCATCTCCAAAAGACTAGGGCAAAGAGAATTGAAAAATTTCTTATATTTAGGGAAGCAAAAGACACTTTACTTAGTATTTATTCTCTAGCACACAGCATTTATGATACTCTCTACATAGGATAGAAAATATGACAAAATGCATAAAGGACCTGTTACTGCAAATATGTAAGTGCTGTCAAATTCGAGGAAATATAAAAATAGCTGCTATGCTGCATGCTAGGTTCTTTAAGCTTTACATATGACTTAGCTAATTCTATCAAAGACATTATGGAACAGGTGATATTTTTTTCCATTTTTTAGAAGAATTAAGGAATAATTTGTCAAAGTTGACCAAAACAATGAGTAGCAGAGCCATGATGCCAGCCTAGGTCTTCTTAAATCCAATCATTACAGGATATTGTCCCTCTTCTAAGCGTGTTACCTGATTTTCTAAGATTTTTTAGAGAGTATAGTTCCCTTAAGGGACCTTCAGGAATTGAAGCAGAAGGCATAAAGGCAGGGGATTTGTTTGGGCAAAACAAATACAGATCACCTTTCTGGTAAAAGGAGCAACTGAGGGAGTCTTAGGAGGTGGCTTTGTGTGTATGTGTATTTGAGAGAAAGGCTTTTTTTGTAAATGCCCATGAAAAGGAATGAGAAATGGTATCCAGGTGCTCAGGAAATGGAAACTACAAAACTGCTGAGCAGACAAATCAAAATCAGTGAAAATTTTCAAGTAAACTTACAGAAAATATCAAATGCAGATTTATTAAGTGCAACATCATAATGAGTTTGCAAGGCACAAAGAATCTGTAGAAGCCCAATGTTTCTAAGCCTTGCCAGACTGCAAGACAGGCTTCTCTCTCCTCCCTGGCTCAGCTCCTAAATAGAGTTATTATCTAGAGAGATAATTCCAGATGCTCTGACCCCTTCCAAATTCTTATTTGATGATCCATCATCTGGAGTGGAATCTTAGTCTCCATTGGGTTTTCAGAATGATGCACCAAGCTTTGCTCTCCTAATTAACACTGTGGGTCATCTCCATGCACCCAGTAGTTCTTGGAGACTGTCAGAATTCTCAAATCTATGACACTGCCCTTGGGGAGGAGAAGGATGGGTGGACCTCTTGAGTGGCCTTCAAATGCCTCAGCATTAAAATAGAAGTCTCTCATGAGTCTCTGAAAAATCTCAGCTGTTATTTCTCCAACTTAAAAAATTTTTGAACTCAGAAAGCAATAAACCACAGGCTAAGAAGGCCCAGAGCGCTTCTGTGGGACAGCAGAAGCTGTTTTTAGCTGAACTAGCAAACTCTCTGATTGTCATCATTCCAGTCAAGATTTCAACACTGAAGAATAATCTTAACAAAGAGTTGCCTCTGCAAGGCAACTCTTTCCATTTAAAATTTTTATTATGGCTTTTAAGTACATGGAGTACCTTTTAATATAGACATTTTAGGGCACTTTGGTTTGTGTTTTATATTGGGTCAATGAGATAACTGGGACATTTGTTTTTTTAAATAGAGGATTAAATTAGAAAAATTAGGAATTCACCCATGTTTTCATTAGCAGCAGGCCTCTGTAGACTATCCAAATCTTAAAATATAATTAAGACAGGATATTTTCTAGATAAATTCATGTCCTTAGTATTTTTTGACCATCAGTCAATTGGGGATGGGGTTGTGAGGAACATCTTGCTATTTTTAATGGTAGTGATAATGATTGTCATCATGTGCTGCAAACATGCTACAAGCATGACATAAAGAGGCATAAGATTCCAGCTCCAAATTAAGAGTCTTGCAATCTAATTCAGTAGACAAGGTTGGTAGTACAATGGTATAGGTTGTACCTATAAAAATTCCTAATTATTAAGTACAAATAGAATGATATATAAAATCAATACAGAGACAGGCATAAAGAAGCCATGGAGGTAGACACTTGAGAGATGCTCTTGAAGGAATTATGCAATCTGGAGAAGTGGCTGATGTGCCAAGGAATTCAAGGCGGTGGTCGTGAACTAAATTAGAAATGTGGCTAGAATGTTCAGGGATCAAGGACCAGATTCAAGTGGCAGAATGAATGGTTGCCACAGAGAAGGGAGTGCAGGATATTAACAGGAAAAGCTAAATGGACATATCAGAAAATCTCAAATGTCAGGCTAAGTAGGAAAGTTCGATTAACACATTAAATGTCTTATTCCTTAAAACTAGTTTTCATGATGGACTATATTTTAAACAATTAAATGAAATCTGTTTTAATTAAAGATAATTCTTATGTGGTTAAGATAATGTCATTTTATAGTGAGATAATGAATTGTAACATTTGGACTTCAAAATTCTCCAAATGTGTTTTGGCAAATGACAACTCATTAGGTCACGATACGTCATTATGAGCCAAAACATTTAATGAACACTGGTAGATGAAAGGCTTTTTGTGGTTTTCAGGACATTGAGGATTAAAATGATTTGAAGGGCAACTCTTAGGGTTCATTAAAGAATATAGGTATTCCAAGAAGGTGATTCAGTTCAGGAAGATAGCACTTTCTAAACAATCACAAGACTAAATATAGATCACCTATTTTCAAGATGGACTCAGGTTTTTTAGGCCGATCAAATTAGACCACCATTACCTAGCCAGTACACGCTACCTTGAGCTCTAAGGGGCAAAGTATTCAACCATTAAAGAGTATCTGCCATGTGCAAATGATATACACGTGCTGTTGTATAGGTCCCTACTGAGAAGTCCAATGAACAACACTCTCCTCTCTGATTTAGTCTGCAGGATTGGCCCAAAAGAGACTACTCATATAATTCAGACTTCCCCTCTCCCCACTAATGTGAAAGGTTTTGTGGTTTTCTTGGAAAGTTGTACAACGACAAATGCTAGGTAGAATCATTAAGGATTATTTTTGCTAGGAGATCCAGAATCCTATGCCAGTGTCTTTGAATGTACATCTGATTTTTGTAATACTATCTTTTCAGTGTGTGTCAATATAATTTTCCCTTGCAAAATCCCTTATGTAAAAATGTGCAGACTCAGAGTATACCTAATACCATGAAGGAAGCCCTCAAGACTTCACTAGCTCATAAACTAATATGAGCACTCTGTAAGATACTGTGGATAGTTCAAAAGAAGTGCAAGGTGGTAGCCCACCTTCACAACACTGTGAATCGTGTTAGGAGGCTTTCATTGGGATATAAGACTGCACATAATCAGCTGCCAAAAGGCTTGAGCCTTTGTGCATACTGTGGTTTGGAGGTTTGGGGCTGTGTGTATTGCATCACACCGAAAACAAATCTGCCACAAAAGAAGAGAGCCTTTCTTGGACAATATCATTCTGAAATCGTTTATTGTGAGAGGCTAATCCTATTAATTATATAATATCTACTTTTTTCTTGGCTTTCAAAATACATATATCAATTTAAGATAAAATGTACTAACTTTTAGTGTTGTCATGGGTAGAGCATGTACCACTAAAACTGATGTGTAGAGATAATATGCACCACATGGTTTCTTACTGTCTATATGTCTGGCTTTAATCACAGATTCTTCATGAAATGTTGCAATCCTGGGGTGAGCTAGCTGTGAGATTCTTCTGGGGTACAGGCTGCGCTGTGGATTATAGGTGGGCCTGCATTATGAGGCTACTGAGGTTAATTACGTCTGAAAGTTTCCAGTACAATCCACATCAGTTGACACTCTGTGCATGCTACATAAACAACCTCTGAAGGGAGTTCTTTATTAGCAGAGCAAGAAAGCAGCTAGCTGTCTGTGTTCTGTGATATCCTTTTGTTTTTTAGAGCTTCTGACTCAGCCCTTCTGTTTGCTTAATGTATGCCTAGTCAAATATGTGCTTATTAAGCTAAATAATTAAGAGTCAAGAGGATTAAAATATTGAATGCAAGTTCTCTATCGAATGGAACAGTTCTTATTTTAAGTGTATGTGCTCCAGGACAGCAGTCCACTGCATGCTCAGAGTTTACCCAGAAAGGACATGGTGTAGTGCTGAGAGTCTTCCTAACCTGCAGAAATTTTATAGGGAATCCAACAAACAGTGAATGAAGATCTTCTCCCTTAAGTATGGTGGTGCCTTGTCTACTGAAACTTCTGCCATGTAGAAGCCTACTAATTCTCAATGAGTCACAATCCTCTTATCTGTAACACTCTTTCAGTCTCAAATAAAGGAAGGGTAGAAAAATGTGTGTGGGGGGGGGGCGGGGCGGGGGGGGCGGTTCCCAATAGTCTAAGCTGACCTGGAAATACCTTTGCCTTCCATCAAGCTTCCTGACTTTGAAGTCCCTCAGCCTCTGAAATACACCCGTTCCACTTTTCTTCACATGGGCCCTGCCTCATCATCATATAATTTAGTGAGTATGGTAACTTCTGAAGGAGATAGAAGGAAATGTATAATTCCTACAGGCCTTTCTAAGTATCTCCATGGCAGAAAAGATTAGGAAGCTTTAGGGTCCTGATAATCTTATAAGCAAAAAGACACCATTTTAGCTACAAAAAGAAAGCTATAGTCACCAAGGTGTTGAGAAAGCAGGAGAATTTTGCCCCAGGTTGGCATCTCTGTCATTAAACTACTTAAGGACCTTACAAAGAAGACAAAATAGCATAACAGTTAAGAGTAAAGACACTGGATCCCATACTGAGTTTGAATTCTGGCTTTCCCATTTAACAGGCTAAGAGGCTTCAGGCAGGCTTCTGAACCTCAAGTCCTTGTTATCTCATAGTAAAATAGTATACATACTAATAGTATCTTGCTCATACTGCTGTTAGATGGTTAAATGACTTGATATGTGTCTCCTGGTAAGTGTTAAAAAAATTTTAAACTGGAAATTCTCAATTGCATTCATTTCTCTGATATCATGTTCACTGTTAGTCATTTACATATAGGTCAATTTTTATATCTGTTAACTAAAAAGAAAAGAGAAATACACAAATTACCAGACACTTAAGTTTTTGCCCTATCCCTGCACTGGTAAGCTATGTAACTGCAATGACTTGATCTTTTGGGGTTCAGGTTCCCTCAGCTGTAAAACGAGGAAGGTGAGGCAGATTACTTCTATGGCCCCTTTCAGGTCTAACATCCAGTTATTCCAACTCTAGAGTTTTGTTGGTGACAAGCCAAAATAACTCATCATGTTTCCAAATTGCATTAGAATTTTTTTTTAATTTTTTGTAATTTTTCAATTATAGTTGACATTTAATATTATATTAATTTCAGGTGTAGAGCATAGTGGTTAGACATTTATATAACTCCTTAGAATGTTTGTTTTTTAATAAAATCTTAGGAAATTACAGGTAGTGTTAGTGATCTAAATGGCATCCCTCACCTACACACACATATTTTTTTTTGTAGCAATTTTTTTTTTCCTAAAAGTTTTGGCAGTTGGAGCAGGAAGAAGTGAAACATTAGATTTTTGAAAGCAAAGTATATTGCAGGGAAAGGGTTATAAGGTCACCAGTTAGTCTGAAGTGTGTAATTCTTTTCTCTCTCACCTCATTCTTGCTTCTTCAGAGTAGCAGTTGAGTAATATTGCATCAGTTTGATAAGGCTCTCTTGCCCTTCCTAACAACTAAAACCATCCTGGACACCTTTTCATGGACACTCCCACCATTAAAGCATCAGAGAACTTTATATCTGCTTTTAAAAATATCAGATAAATTCATGATTTTCTTAAGAAATACTTTTCACAAGAAGAGTTTAACTGAGGAACAGTTGATAATGCCATATAAGATCCTTATGCTAAATAAAGACATAGAGCATTTCTGCCTTTAGAAAGTATCTCTGGGACACAGATATTAGAAAAGGAACAGACACAAACTCCACTGCTTTTGGCTGCCAGTAAAGAGCTCATTTTGTTTACATTATTACTCTCCAAAGAGACAAGATGAGATTGCCATTATCCAAATGTTGTCCAGTGTTTTCCAACTCAGTTCCTGAACTAAAGTAAGAGATTGCCAAAAATCATGTTTACAACATTGAATGCATTGTGTAATAAAGTGTTAGGTAGATCAGCTAATAAAATTACTTATTTTAGACTTAGATCTAAGTTGAATTTGGGTCTAATTCCCTTCCCCAAAGGGGACAAAGAAAGTTGACTTTTCGATAAATGGAAACATACCCAACTTTTTGTTGATAATAAGGAGTGAGATCCCTCATCCAGATAATGCCCATGGGAACCATTCTTTTTCAGTGGAAGAAGTTGGCCAATCTCAACTGAATTGCTAATGGTCATCTATCTAATTGATTTTGATTCTCAAATTTGTTAAAACTAAGTTGGCAAAGAATATCTTTAGTGTCCCTATTGGCTGACCTATGGACTCTGAGTGGGAATGGAGTTGGTGAAAGTTTAGGAATGGAGCTGAAATTTAATCCTTAGATTCCCATCATTTATTTCCTAGGGGAATTGTAACAACTTCACCTCCCACCCTTTCCTGATACTGAGAGTTGTATGATCAGCATTCCCTTGTTAAAGCATTAGTGGATCAAGCCTCTTGGGAAAGACAGTGATGTGTTTTGAATATTTGGCCCAAAGTACCACTTCAGATCATTTATCTCAATTTATTATAGTTTCAAAATGCAGATTAGGAAAACTGAATCATGACGCTTTAAATATAAATGCACCCTACTCCCAAAATATCCATGTGGAGTCGTAAATAAGAAGTCTTTTATGATATATATTGTACTAGAGTTACTATTTTAGGGTTGCTAAAGTATTGCAGAAAAATACGGGCCACTGGATTCTCCTTGTTTTTGTGATACCTTTGTACACTAACACCTAATTAGTCATCATTTGTTTTGAGCTCAGGAATCTGAGATGCTTGTTAGTTCTCTGCTTTCTTGGTAAAATGTACCATTTTAATGTACATTGTAAATATATAGAAGGATACATACACATTGAGTTCTTAACAAGCTTCCTGTTCTACTTGAGTCGATTCATATCACATCCTTGTAAGTTGTTTTCTCTTTCTCTTCAATCTTTTATTGTGTCCACAGCAAAGACATTATTATCCCAAGTAGAAGGGGAATACACTTTGCTTTTCTATAAATAACCCCTATAAAAGATTATTTGTAATATTAGGTTTTTGGTAAGATGAGGCTTTTGAAGAGTTCCAAAGACAATGGCTATGCTTCCTGATCAGATATCTTCTTTCCTACTTCATTTTTTTCAACTCTAAATACAAGTAAAATACATGTTCTTATAAGTCCTATTTTACTTTTCATGCCAATGAGGCCACAGTTCTGCACTATATGGACACATAATTTGGAGACTGCGAACATACACAGAGGATGAAGTCACTGCCTTTTCAAGATCCGAGTTTACATCAACACTGCCTAGCCAAATAGAAAGCCCAATGAATAGAAAAGGGAACTGGTATTATTACAACGGCAGTGAATCATGAAACCTAATAAAACCAAGATCTGACCAAAGCCGCATCTGGGAGTGAGGTCTTAAGGAGCAGGCAGGAATGTGCACTAATTATCAGATTGTTAATATGTTACATGTGTTTTGGAGAGGAGATAGTGTGACTCAGGATAGGCAGTAGCTGAACCAGTAGCCCTGGGTTTTATCCATCACAGATTTAGTATTAAAACAGCAGCTGCATTATAACTTTTCTAAAGGAACAAATTCCCATACATGAACTGGTGCTACAACCAAACATACTATCACTTTCAGAGATGTTTAACATTTATATGAAGACCGGGGTCTATTTGCACACCTTTAAAGCAGGGTGAAAAGTTTAGATATATCCATTCGGTGATGGTTACAGCTCTGCCATGAAAATGAACAAAATTTGAGGGCTCTCAAGGTCCTCAGATGCAATTTGACTTAAGAGTAAATTATTTGACTTCAAAAAGCCAATGTAATTGCCCTTTAGTAAGAGATAGTTGAAGAGTCAGGGAGAGTGAACTTGCCCTGGTTCTCATAATTACAGAACCTGGAAATTTCCCAGGGTAATGTCCAAATCATGTACTCCTGGTGATCTAAATTAACATAGGCGTGACTCTTAGAATACTTTGATAGATATTCTTGGGCTTTATAGATTGCTGATCTCAAAAATCAGTACCTCAAAATTATAATAGGAGCTGTGTGGAGGAGTCAGATAGTTTCTAAAATGCACATGTCATATTTTGTTCCCAAGACGTAAGAGCCTTGCTTGTATACTGGCCCAGATAAGGGTTGTGCTGCCTCTGTGTTGGTGTTGCTTTTTGGAAGCAGGATGGGTCAAGCATGAATTCCCTCTGTGGCAGTTTTTGCATTTTATATACAAGCAGTTCTCTTACTGAACCCTTGAGCTCTGACAATAGGTTTCAATGCACCCTGCATTTGTGCATTAAAAACTTCAGAAAAGCTCCTCAAAGACAAAGCCCTCACCCTGCTGACTGGGTTAATGGCATGGCTTTATCTTTGTTCATCCGTCCTGATGTTGTGGCCAGTGCTGAATGCCAATCACCTGGCCACATGTCAGTGCATCCCCAAATATGCTCCTCTTTTATGGACTATAATTCTAATTAATTTTTGGCCCTCCTTAGCCTGAGATGGAATCACTTATAATAGAATAATTAATTTATTCTACAAATATCCACTAATTTCTAATTTTAACACTGAAGTCAAACATAATTTAACACAAATTAAAACATAGTTCCTAGTTATTGGAAAATTCACACTTTAAACCTTATCTACAAAAATGGAAGTTAACATGGGTCAATCCAGTACCCCCAATAACAAACTATGAATAGTAGCAAAATATCAATAGTAATGTTAGTACAGAAGTTAGTCAGTGGTCACCTGGAAGCCTTCCTTCCTTGAGAAGATAAGATTCCAACAATGAGCTGGCCTGGAAATCATGTACTTCTGGTTTTCAGAAAGAAGGCACAAATTGCATAGGATGTTTTCCTGTTTAATTAATCACACACAGTATTTGTGATCATCAACTCAAGTTTTACTTATAGTTCTCAAAACCTCAGAGCTTTTTCTCTTTCTAAATATTTGAAAAACCACTTAACTTTAAAAACAAATTAGAGCATATCAAATGGCATAAATCAAAGAACATGACCTGTCTTATAGCAAACACAGCCTCTAAGCATCAAGAATATAAGAATGAATCACAGACTCATTTTACCTATTTTCTATCTATCTATCCATCCATCTCTCTCTCTCACTTGCTCTCTGTCTCATTAGATGATAAATTAAGCTACTCCTTTATGTAAGAACATTGATAAATACCATGTCTTTAGAGTATACCTTGTGCAGCTGATTAGTGTATTTTTAATAGGATAAATAAGAAACTCATATCATGGATTATTATCTTCTTTCAAAAGAGAGAATAAGAGATTTTAAAATCCAAGAGAATTCAAATTCTCTTGAATTAGCTTATTTTTACTAATTTAACAATGCCAGAGTAAGGAATCTGACTCTGATTAATCTCAACAAATGGATATTTACCTATTTCAAGTACTTTTAAAATTCTTAGACAAGGGCAATAAAATACATATAATAATTTTCATTTGGCATTATTTTCTAAACTACATAATGATGCAAATATAAACAACTTTTCTCAACATGAAAGTTACTAAAATCAACATTCTTCTAAAACTAACTGTACTGCTATCTAAAAGCATGAATCAAAACCAAGAATGTCCACAGTGATTTCCAAAACTCTTTGCTAAACCCAAATGCTGATTTTTTTCATGAAGTATGAATAGAATAAAAATATCCTCCTTTCATTTTTAAGAATACTTATTGATGATTTTAAACTGAATATGTTGCCAAAAAATGGGTTCTTGATATATGCCACTTGAAAGAATTGAAGGATGCACCAAACAAGCAAAGCACGTCTTTCAGAGTTATTAAAGAAGGGACAGTACACTCAAGAAGGTGAGAGTGGGCAGCCCAGAGAACAGCAGCTGCCCAGAAGAACAGTGAGACTAGGGAATTTATTTTACTAAAAATGAAGGCGCAAATTATTTAAGACTTAGGGCTGGTGTAATAGGTGTTCCTAGGCAGGTCCTTGCTGACCACTTCTTCCCATCGGGAGGAAGGATTTCTGTCTTTATTTGGCTGGGTTGCAACGGTCATGGAGACACGGGATGGAGACAGTCCCTAACCAACATGTTAATAATATTATATAATCCATTATATTGAGCTAGAGTGCATTACAACTTGAGGGGGAAGATGGCGTCCTGGATCTGCTCTCGGCCACTGAAATCTAGTTCTGCCTGTCTGGTAGCTTCACACTTCCTTAAGGATGATCTCACCCTCTCCTTCTCTTCCTCCCCCTCTCCCCACACCCGTATTCTCTCTGGTAACATTCTCCCATTGTAATCTTACAAGGGATTTTGCAATAAATGTTCATCCTCTGAAACTGTGTCCTGCTGAACAGGGCACCGCCCCTGCCAGTTCCTTGCAATTCTATTTCAGTGGGATGGGGGCTATGGAGGACCTAGGGGATGGTGGAAGGGGTAGCTGTGGGGAAGACCAGGCCACTTGGTCAAGTGGCTGCTGGCATGGTTTGTCGTCCTCAGGAGAGATGGGTTGGAATCCTCAGCAGATGAACATCTGGAGATGACACTGCTGAATCTTGTCTGTTTGAAGAGGACCTTGAGGTCTTCAACCAGCTCACAAGAATAGGAAGGTGTCATGGTGTTTTCTGAGTGATAGCCTTCCTCTCTGGGGGAGTCCTATGGAGACTTAAATGAAACAGGTTTGATTCCAGAGAGGTGGACGCAGCTGCTGATTCCTTATAGCTTGACAGCGGTTGGAGTGCTAGAGAACTGTATAAGGTTCCTTTCATTTAGTAATTAACTGGTCCACCAGGGACCCCTCTTTTCAGGTTTTTAACAATACTTGGTCACCCAGTTCTATGGAGTTGTAGTGGGTAGAGAGGTATGGCTGGGGAGGGGGGGTGTTGATCCCCATATTCCCTGAGTGCCTATTGAACCTCTCCCAAGTTAATGATATAGGAAATAACAGAATTGAGGTCTGAGTCTACAAGCAGATGAAACATAAGAAGTGGCCTCCCATCGAGCATTTCATAAGGACTAAGTTATAAGGGCTCTTTGGGAGCAGCGTGACAATGAAGGGAAGCAATGAGCGGTAATCGGAGACAGGGCAAAGCTTTCCCAGAGTCCTTTTAAAGTTCTAATTTTCCTGAGGATGGAGATCTCCAGGAAGAATGGAGTTTATAAGTTGTCCCTAGGGCAGATGCCAGGCTTTGGGTGACCTTACTGACAAAGGAAGGTCTGTTGTCACTCTTGAGTGACTTGAGAAGGCCAAATCTTGGGATTATCTTCTTTAACAAGGCCTTAGAAACCTCTGTAGCCTTTTCAGTCCTAGTAGGAAATGCCTGTATCCACTCGGTGATGGTGTCTATGAAAACAAGTAGGTCCTGACACCCTGGGGCATCTGGGTGAAATCAAGCTGCCCATCTTCCCCTGCGTAGGTCCCTTTATGCTGGACTGGTTTTAATAGTGGAGGTGGCCTTAAGCCTCCAGCTGAGTTGTTTACCATGCAGAGGGTACGAGCCTTGTTAATGACGGTAGGGGACCCGGCTACAGTGAAGAGGCGACAGGTGAGAGAGAGCATGGCATTCCTCCCTAGGTGAGTAGAGTCATATAGGGATATAAATATGGCCCATTGACAGTGGGCAGGTAACAAAATCTTTTTATCACCATCCCTCTGCTGTTTCTGATAGCCCTTCTGACAAGGCTCTTGATTCCTGTGAGGGAAAGTAAGAAAGAGTAGTCGGGGGCACGTCTCCTCCAGGATATGAGCTGAATTGTCCAGGAAGCTCTAGGAAAACTGCCCTCTCAGCTGCCTGATCGACCAGTCCATTACTTATAGTCTGGGTTGAATCTCCTTTTAAGTTTCCTTGGCAGTGCATTTACTGCAGCTTCAGCGGGCTCCAGGACAGCCTGAAGTAGACATGAGATTTCATGGTGGTGTTTAATGGGGGAGTTTTTTGTAGTTTAAGAGCCCCCATTCTTTCCAGGTAGCCACGTGAGCATGGAGGATTAAAAATGCATACTTTGAGTCAGTGTAAATATTCATCTTTTTTCTTTACCAGTTTTAGGGCTCTGGTGAGGGCAATAAGTTCTGCCTTCTGAGCCAAGGTATTAGGAGGTAAAGGACCAGAGTCTATAAGGGAGTTGAGGCTTACTACGGCGTACCCTGCCCTGTGAATGCCATTGTGCAAGGAGCTACTGCCATCTGTATACCATTCCTCATCTATGTTGTCTAAAGGAGTATCAGGCCTGCTAGAGTAGACCTATTCTGTAGTCTTAGCGCCAAGTCATTGTGAGGCCCTGTAGGTATCAGGGTAGGTGGGTTAAGAGTTTGGCATATCTTAAGGGTGATATCTGGAGAATCCAGTAGGAGTGCCTGGTATTTGGTAAGGCGTCCTCCCATGAGCCAATCATGGTGTTTAGTCTCTAGGACTCCTTGTACCTGGTGGGGAGTCCTAACCTCTAGTGGCATTCCCAGGGTTAGCTTGGTGGCTTCTTCCACTAGGAGGGCCATGGCAGCCACTGCCTTTAAACATCCTGGCCATCTCTTGGCTACAGAATCCAACTGTTTAGAAAAGTAAACAACTGGCCAGAGCACTTGTCCCATTGGCTGTGTCAGTATCACTAGTGCTATTCCCTGCTTCTCTGCAGTGAAGAGTATGAAAGGTTTGTTGATGTCAGGTATACTTACAGCTGGGGCAGACATTAAAGATCACTTGATATCGTCAAAAGATTTTGTTGTTTTAAGGTCTAGTCCAGGATTCTGCAAACTTTTGAGACAGATGAGCCAATCCTGTCCCTCACAACAATTTAAAAATTATTCGAGAGACATAAAACAAATGAAATCACCATTATGTGAATAATATCCTTTAAAAATTTTATAAATGAAACTATGATAGTTTTATTTTCATTTTCAATTTTACTTCAGAGCCACATGTACGTAACCCGAAGAGCCGCATGTGGCTCGCGAGCCGCAGTTTACCGACCCCCTGGTCTACTCTAATAGTTCGGTGTCTGACCCAGCGAGGGCCTCATATAGCAACTTGGCCATGACACTGAAACTGGAATCCATATCCTACAGAATCCCACCATACCTAGGAAAGTTAGTTTTTTGTCTGAGGAGGACCAAACTGGGAAATGGCTTCTTTCTTTTAGTAGTTAGAGCCCGGTGTCTGGGAGTTAAAAGGTACCCAAGGTATTCTACTTCATGCAAAGAGATTTGGGCCCTTTACTTGGAGACTTTATAACCCCTAGAGCCCAGGCATTTAAGAACTTGGATGGTATTGGTGTCTGAAAGCTCCTTAATGAGACTACAGATAAGTATATCATCCACATATTGGAGGAGAGCCCCATTTGGGAGGGAGACCTCCCTAGTTCTTTAGCCAAAGCATTGCAAAAGATGGGGGCTATCTCTAAATCCCTGGGGCAATACAGCCCAGGTAAGCTGTTGGAACAGACCAGAGTCAGGGTCTGTCCATTCAAAAGTGAACAGGTATTGAGAGTCTGGGTGTAAGGGGATACAAAAGAATGCATCTTTGAGGTCCAAGGCAGAAACCCAGCTGGAGTCCCCTGGCACCTGAGTTAGAATTGAATATGGGTTTGGGACCAGCAGGTGAATAGACACAATGGCTTCATTAATAATTCTCAAGTCCCGGACTAGGTGGTATTCTCGTCAGCTTCAAAACTGGTAAAAGAGGGGTATTATAAAGAGATTGACAGGTAAGGAGATTATAAGGAGATTGACAGTCCATAAGTTATAAATTTCTATATCAGAGGTTGGAGCCCCTTATGAGCTTCAGCCTGATGGTGTACTGTCTCTTTCGAGGATATGATGAAATCCTTCAGAAAGACCTCAATGGCATCTGCCTTAAGGTCTCTTCCCAGGACTCCCTGATCCCAAACCTCAGAAGTGACACTGTTTAATATATCCTGGGTATTCCTGAGGGGTCTTCTGAGGCAGGAGGGTTGGAAGGATCCTCAGGACTGTGGGAAGCGTAATGTGGCCCGCAAAACAAAACTGAGAGCAGATCTCTTTTGATTGCTGTCTAGTTCTAAGGTGGCCCATTTCTGAAGGACAACTGAGAAGGGACTCTCTAAGAACTGAAGAAGTATTACCTATTTCCAGTCCTCGAGAGGTATCCTGAAAAGGGGGGAAATGGAGGGATTAGCGCTCTCCGGGAGAGTCCCACAGAAGGTATGACTCTCCTGGAGAATCTAACCAACTTGAGGGGAGGTTGTGAGCATCCTCAACCTCTCCTTTCTGCGGTCAGCCTCCGGTCATCATGGCTGTGGCCAGTTGCCATGTGACCCTGATTTGCTCTGGTGTCCCAGAGCTTATAGTTCCATCCTGGCTGTTGCAGCCCCAGTAGCTGGGGACCCTGCCTCGGTGTCTGCAAACCTGAGGGCAAGGGTACTGTGGAGTCCCGAGGAGCTCTGTAGATTTTATGCCTTATGATGGGGTGTTCGACACTGGGGTGGACTCTCCAAGACCTGGCATTATTGAATTTCCAGGACCTCTTGTAGGTCCCATTCCCCTCTGGCTAAAATGGAGCCTATGAGTTTCAAACATGCCACAGTGGCCAGTGGAGAAAAGGAGAGCTCCCTACCCCTCTATTGAAGGAAAGCCTCCCTTCTCTCCTGGAGGAGATAGCTTTCTTTCATTTAGTTTAGAGGCGGTCTAGGTAAGACTTAATTTCATTGATTTCTTAGGGAATTGAGTGGTGTGGACATTATGACAGTTAAGCAAACGACAGATTAAACAAACCCACAGTCCAAATTCTCTTTCTTTGGGGTCCCTGGCCTGATGGTGGAAAGGTTGGTACCCTATCTTAATATGACCCCACAGAGACAGCATGAAGGGCAGGTCCCTTCAGAGAGTTAGCAGAAAAGTAACACAGATTTCATTCCCCACCAACAGAGGGGAAGAGTAGCAAAGTGTGATTTTCAACTGCAGAGGCAAGGCATGGAATCTCTGTTGTTCATAACTTACCCGAGATTTACCTGTTTGCTAAGAGAGTGATAGGTATAGGAAAAGAAAAATGATTTGAACAAGAAGCTAAAAGCACCTGCTCACAGAGGTAAAGGCAGAGATAAAGTGGAGAGGACTGGTTCCTAACCCTAGGAATTGTCACAGGAAAGGGTATTGTGTGATTGTGAAATTGTGTGTTTTGTTGCACAAATATTGCCTTGAGATTGACAAGGGGGCCTAGTGCCAATCTACCCAGATCCGTGACCAACTCATCCTGTCATTGGAGTCTTCAAGAGGCGAGTGCCCTACTGGCTCTTCAGAGCTTGACCCATGCCTGCAATGTGGCTAAAGCCTTCCCTGAGTGGTCTCAGAAACAGAAAGTGGGAGCTAAAGTGGCTTGCAGCTTTGCTCTTACCATGGAAAATTCAGTCTAGATGTCGGCGAAGAAGATTCCTTTCATGGTTGCTACAGATGTTGCCATAAAAGAAAGCATTCTTGGTATACACCACAGGAAAGAATTCAAGGAGGCAACGAACAAGTCAAGCAAGCAGCCGATTTATTAAAGGATAGTATACTCTCAAGAAGGTGACAGCAGGCAGCACAAGAAGAGCAGTTGCCCCCAAGAACAATGAGACTTGGGAATTTATTTGACTAAAAATGAAGGCACAAAATAGTCAAGACTTAGGGGTGGTGCTACAAGTGTTCCTAGGCAGGTCCTTGCTGACCACTCCTTTCCATCGGAAGAAGGAATTTCAGTCCTTATTTGGCTGGGTCAGTAACCGCAATGCTAATGTTATGATCCATTATAATTAGCTTACCTTGAGGGGCAAGATGGCATTCTAGATCTGCTCTCGGCCATGGAAACGTAGTTCTGGCCAATCTGGTAGCTGCACTTTTTCTTAAGGATGATCTCATCTTCTTTCTCCTTTGTCTCCCCTCACCTTCTCCTTCCGTTCCTCTCCCTGTCTTCCTGTGGCCCTATTCTCTCAACCTACAGTAACAGATATATTTCTACATTATATATCTCTCTATATATATTACATATAACTTAATAGCGTATATATTATGTATACTCACATATGTTACATGTGTTATGCATGTACATGTTTCTATATACATACATAAAATTTTCTTATTGCTAATAGTATTACACGCCCATTGTTAGAAATATGCAAGATACAAAGGTATTAAAATAATAATTACTCATAATTCTACTACCCAGAGGTGACCAGTGTTCTATTTTGGTCAATGTCCTTTCATTCCCATTTTTGTATCTTTGAATATATAATTCTATATTATGCAGTTACTCCTAGTGGATGTCATACTGGACACAGTACTCTTTATACTGATTATTATTTTGTTTTTCTCATGGACACTTTTTTTTATTGTTAAAAATATTCAAAATTATTAGTTTAAGACTTCTATAAGATTCTGACTAATAGCCATATGATGGTTTATTTACCCATTCATATATAATGCACTTTTAGGAAATATATGTGTAATAATATATTTATATGTATAATATGTATATTATATTCATGGATATCAGTAGTTAAAATATTCAAACTAATTATATTAGTTCCATATTCTTGTTATCCCAATTCATCAGATAAACAAATGAGACTTACATTTTCCATAGATAACAGAAGGCAAAACTAGAACCCAGGTCTATATGATTTCAAACACTATGCTTTTATGCATTCAACTTCACTGTCTTCTAAAGCTGACTTTTTAGGTCAAAGAGTATTCAAAATTTTAAAGTTATTGATACATATTCCCAAACAGCTTTTCAGTTTATTCTAAAGATATTTAACCAGAGCAAAATTAGAATATCAAACAATTTTCAAAACCAAGTATGAGTCAAATTGATATGACGCATATACCAATGCCAAGTCCAACTTAATTTTAAAATAAAAAGATTACATTCCAGCAAGGGAAATAAAATAATAAGATGTCTTCACCAAAGATAATTGTTGATTTCACATATCTATCTATAAATAGATAGATATATGAAAAACATAACAGAAAAGAAGCCGTTTCACAATGTAACCAGTATTTTCATAAAGAAGCGAAGATTCATGAAAAGTGAGATTGAAATTCTACAGGACATACAAGATTGAAAGTTTGGTGCAAGCAAGAATTTATAGCCAGAGGTGATAAAGAGAAGCTTAAGTCACCACCTCCCAGCATAATCCCCAAGTAAGGTTGCCAGATAAAATACAAGGCTCCCAGTTAAATATGGATTTCAGATAAACAATGAATGATTTTTGTCATAAATGTATCCAAAATACTGCATGGGATAGTTATACACACACACACACACACACACACATACACACACACACACACACCCATTCATTGTTTATCTAAGATTCAAATTTAATTGAACATTCTGTATTCTTATTCCTTAAATCTAGCAACCTAGTCCTAAAAACCTCCAGAGATAATGGAAAGACTAGCAGGTTCCACCTTTTCTCAGATGGGAGTGATAGACATTTGTGCTGAATTTTCTTTACAATTCAGAGGAGAGGACAAACACAAATACAGATAGTGTCAGGATGATAATAAAGTCCAGATGCCATGTTTAGTGCCTGTTGTGATCAAAATGTCTGTGTCCTATAAAAATTCATAACTTGAAAGCCAAAGTTCCAAAGGCGATGGCATTAGTAGGTGGGACCTTTGGGAGGTCATTAAGATGGCGTCCTCATGAATGGCATTAGTGCTCTTGTAAAAGTGACTCCACAGAGCTCGCTAGCTCTTTCCACTGTGTGAGGACACGATGAGAAGTTTGTGACCTGGAAGAGCGCTCTCACCCAACCATGCTAACGTCCTGACCTCAGACTTACAGCCTCCAGAATTAGGAGCAACAAATTTCTGTTTATTAGCCACCCAGTCGGAAGTATTTGTTTATCATAGCCCAGCCAGACCAAGACAGCACCTGTTTTTCTTTACCTAGTTCTGCTTCCATTATGGCAGGACTATTCCATCAGGAAGTTTTGTTACTGTGAACTCAGTTTACTACGTATAGCATATTTTATCCTACTATTGCCATTCAACTATTGGTTTCGTAAAAGAAAATCACATGTTTAATAATCACTGCTGGCCCACCTTTCAATATACAACTCTTTAAGGTAGTTAAGACATTTCCTTACAGCAATGCTGTGAGTCTAGCTATGCTCTGTTAACCACTTCACCCATGCTACACCTAGGAGGCAGGTAGAATCCTTGGGACCTTCTGCTAATCATTCTCATATTTGTAAAATATTTTCACTCGGTTCTGTTTACATTTTATACCAAATTATGGTAGTCTTAAGAAAAATGACGAACTGCAGAATGGTTGTATGGACGACTCCTATATTTACCCTCTAAATTCAATAAAAATATATTATGGTCCCAACATAAATCATATTACACAGACACTAAAAATAGTTGTTCTATATAGGAAAAATGGAAGAAAAAAAAGGAAAATTCTTTTTTTATAGGAACAATAAAAGCCTTGAGCCAGAGCCACTAGGTCCCATTTACCAGTACAATGGAACCCTGCAACAAGGACATGAGCTGAGTTTAATTGACAATCATTGATGAAACATTTACGAAGTGCTACAGCTAGACCTTTTTTTCTGTGCTAAGGTTATAAAGTAAGTCACAGTCCCAGAAACCAAGTACCATATATTCATGTAGCAATCAAAATATGGGCATGGTATAGGAGGTATACAAAAAGAAAAACAAAGACTCATAAAAGTGACTCCACAGATCTCCCTAGCTCTTTCCACCATGTGAGGACACAATGAGACTCTCAACAAGAGAAGGAAGATTTGTTATGGGTGAATCATCATACACAATATATTCCTTCATACTTTTGAAGGGAGTCTAGAGAGGACACTATTATAACAGTCTGAACCAGAGATATTATGACACAGGCCTAACTTTAGCCAGAGGCAGAGGGGATGAATTCATCCATTTATTCATTTTGTTCTGCAAGTATTTATTCAGCACCTATTATGTGCTGGGCCCTCTTCTAGGTACTGAGTATATAAGCAAACACATAAAAATGTCTCTGCTCTACAAAGTTTACATTATAGAGAAGAGAAATAATTTCTTTCAAAAGTAGATTAATAAATGAAATAAAGTGATTTTAATTCTATGTTTAGAAATATAGAATAAGGTACTATTCTAGAACTGTACCATTCAGTGTGGTAGCCACTAGTTACAATAGTTATTTTAATTTAGATTACTTAATTAATAGAAATTCAATAAAATTATTTAGTTTTTCAATATCACTAGCTACATTTGAAATGCTCAATAATTACATATAGGATAGCATCCATTATTGACTATTTCTGTCACTGCTGAAACTTCAGGATGGAGCTACTTTAAGATACTTTCTTTATATAACTTGATTTGTTTGTTTGTTTGTTTATGAGATGATATTTATACTGATGGGATACAGTCAGCCATACAAAAATTAGGTGAAGTAAAGCTTAGACAAAGGACACAATCGTGAGAGCCCTGAAGAATTTAATTAATGTGTTCAAGAACGGAAAAGAAGGCCAGTGGGGCTGGTGAATGCTGTGTGAAGGTGAGACTGGTGAGAGAAGTTTAAAAAGTAAATTGTGGCTCTCTGGGCCATGCTTGGGTGTCTGACATTTATGCTAACTTAATAGGAAGCCAGGGAAGGAATTAAGATAGGTGAAGGCCATGATGTGATTTATGTTTTGGTTTTTATTAATCACTTTATTTTTGGGACAAGCGATAGTAAGAGGTTAAAATGAAAGCATTATGAAGGTGAAAAAATGATGGCTTTGAATAGCACTCACAACAAAGCTTTAGAGAAGTGGTAGAATTAAATACATTTTGGAGGTAGAACAAGCAAATCTTCATGTTTCATAGTAAATTGGGTGGGACATGAAGAGGGAAGCGGAAGAATGAGTGGTATTGCTTTGTACTGAGGTAAAGAAGCCTAGGGGGGGCAAGAAATAACTTTGGGAGGAAAATCAGTTGTTTAATTTTGTAGCTATTTAGATCACTATTAAAATTTAAGGTCAACTGGCAACTAGTTAGTGATTTATGAGCTTAGGTTAGAAGTCAGGGCTAGAAATATGTGTATGGGCATCATTATATGCATGAAACTTAGTCATGAAACTGAGAGATCCCTATGGAGACAGTGCAGAACACTTGGGTCTGAGTTCAAAGTCAACCCAATGTCTCCATAGTGAGTAGGGCAAAGGGAGAAGACAGAAGATAGAAGAGCAACTTCACAAGAATGCCAAAGTGATGAGGGAAAATCCTGAGAGTGTGATATCTCAGAAGACAAGAGAGAACTGTTTCCAGTAGTATAGAGGAACAGCTATTTCAAATGCTACTGAGGGGAGGCTTCAGACAAGAAGAGACCACTATAATTTAGCCACATGGGGATTGTTGGTGCCTTATGAAAGAGTGCCAAGTGGAAGCCCAATTTTACTGAGTTGAGGAAGATAATAAAACGTGAAAAAATGGGGATATATAGACAACTTATGTTTTGCTGAGAAGGGGAGGAAAAAAATAGAGGGGAACTCAGAGGAAAACATGAAGTAAAAGAAGGGTTGTTTTTAAGATGAGCAATACCCAAAAATATTGCAAAGAATGATCTTGTATTTGGGCAGAAACCGATGACAGTAATGGTCATCCGCTTGAGTTAAGATGAATGGGAGTTCAGTAATAACAAAATTTTTTATGTATTCATATTCTTATAAATGGAAGAATAAAAAATCTGGTTGAAATCTGATGCTCTTAGAAAGAACAATCTTCAGTTTTATTTTATTTATTCTTCCCCAACATATCTTCAAATAAAATTTCCTTTTCTCATTCTATCACTCATTATTTTTCAATAAAACAAACACTATACTGTCAGTAATTCCCAATGTTTTTGCATTTGAAGGCCATTTTTAAGGTTAAGATATTTTGCAGACTCCCACATGGAATTGTTATACTTACATAATGATAACAAGCTAGTATGAAAGCTTTTAAAAATGTTATTTTATCACTACAAAATATCCACATGTATTTGAAAAATAAATATATACATGAGATATAATGCATATTCACATTATAGGCAATGTATAACATGGCCATTGATCATAACTGAAATCTTTTAGGCGTCCATGGCCACAGACTGGAGGTCCATATACAATATGAAGAGAAAGAAGCCAACAAATAATTGTGTGTATTACTGTAGCCTGGATCAGGGAAATTAGTAGAAGTAACAAGTGCTTTTATCCAAACTTAAAAAGTTATTTTTCAAATGAAATCCTTTGAAAATCCAAACACTTCCTTTCCTTTATTGACCCCTAGAAACCACTGACCCAGCACATACCATAAAATCAGAACAATGCTGAAACTTACTGTTATTATTAGCAAATGTTTCAGACAAAATCATCTTGAAGGAAAGTTTGTACTGTCTCAAACTTCTAATCTCTCAATCCTAAGTATTGAAAATGCAAAATATCTGTAACTAAAAGTAGAAGTGGGCAGGGAGTCCGTAAAAAAAAAAAAACAGAAAACAAAAAACAAAACAGTAAAACCCTAATTTTTGGTAAAAAGAAAAAAATATATATTTAACTTTTGCCAAATTATAACTTAGCTTAAATCTGACATTTTTACTGTTTGTTTTAAATTTAGGAAGCAAAAAAATATTCGTTTAATCTTTTTAAATCTTTCAAGTAATATATCCTGCAGTTTTATAGCAACCTAGTGAGAAGTACAATTGGGCCAAATGCTATTTTGCTAACAGCTCATCTTTAATTGAATATGGTATCATCATCTGCAAGAATTTATCCCCACACAGGGGTAAACCTGGGTTAAGCCGCAAAACTAGACCATGGCAATGGAATGCGCTGATGTACTTGGGCTGGGAAAGGAGCTTGCCTTGGCCTTGAAGCTGATATTTTTTCTGTGTTGTCAACCTCACCTTTCTCCTTGCTCTTTATGATGTCCCTTGTTTGCTCTCTGCCCAGATTACTGACAGAAATCTCTTCCCCTTGGCTTGTTTTCTTGGTCCCTATGTCTGCATCCAGGTCTGTCCCCCACTCTGGTTTCTTAATCGTAGGCTTGTCCTGAGCTGTCCACTTGCAGCAGGATTTTTTTACTCTTACTGAGTAAAAAGCGACATCCTTAAGTTTGCAGACATCACTGAATACCTCTGAGGAAAAACAGTCCCCCACCTAAGTTATTGAACTATTGCAAAGGTGTAACTGATCTTTTAAAAATGTAGATAAATTTTAACATGGGCAAGATTATAAAGCATTTCATAGTATTTTCATTTCCTCTACTGTAATGATCCCTTGGCTCCCTCCTTCTTCTGCCTGTGTTTTACTAGAGTGCTTGACCTAGAGCTGACAGTCAGTAAATACTTTGAATAATGGATTGTTTTTTTCCATAAAATCTCCCATAACTTTCCTAATCCAAAATCCTTGTTCCCTTGAACTCCTATTGAAGTTATTGTTTTTACTATTTATTTAGCAATATATATAACAGATGAATTTGTGACATCTATATCTAACATTTATTAACTTTTCATAAATGTTTTGCTCCTTGACAGAATGTGCCTAATACAGTGCATTTCAGTGGCTGAATTAAGAGGAAGGTCTAAATGCTAGAGTGGGACTTCCACTTCCTTGTATCCTGCAGGACATAGTACGTATGTGGGACTTGACAAGTGGTCATTGATTTATCTGTGGTGCCTATGAAGATCAAACTTAAGACTAAAATAATTTTATACAGGAAACAACTAATTAAGGAATAAATAGCATTAGGTGGCAGATACTGAAAATATAAATTCACTAACTTCATATATTTATGAGTGTTGATAGCAGCATAAAAAGAATGGCAGCAGATGACCTCAAGTTGGAGTTCCCTGTTCAGTATAATAAGGAGCCTGTAAAAGGGGGGGAAATTCAGTCAAAAGCAAGAAGGTAAGGAGCTAAAGAGCAAAGAAAGGCAAAAAGCAAGACGTTAAAGATAGGGGTCAAATGGTCAGAGGAAACCGTTAAGATAAGAGGGCACCATTCAAAGAATTTCAAAGTGGGAAAAGAATAAATAAGTGGAAATTTCTCAGCATGGGCCTAATAGGTTGCTGTTTCCTTTATATAGAGTATTGATAGGTTATCACTACATTTTAGATAATTAGCAAATACAAAACATGGAAAATTCTCTTGCTAGGAAAGAGCATAGCACACTCACACAAAGAAGAATAGTTTCGTTTATAGGATGCCTTACACTAAATTTTTATTTTTATCTTGTGTTTTGTTTTTTATTTTCCTCAAGCACACATTTCTCTAACATATTGTAAGGACAGCATGATTTGTACATTTAAAAGTTAAACACTAATTAAATTATAATATGTAGACATTTTTGAGGAGTGGGTTAATTTACACTTATATTACTGAATTCTAAAATGATTTAACTATACTAATCACTTCACATTTAGAACCTGAGATGTACGTACAAGCTTCACATAAGAATAAATAAATTTTTTAAATGTTCTGTGTGCTTAGATTTTAATCTCTGTCTTGAAACAGATTAGATATTTTGGAAAAAATTTTTAAAAACCGTCTTTAAATCATATTCATTGTTTGCTTTGATCACTTTTAGAAAATAAAATAGTAAAAGGAAAGGAACTTTTTAAAATTAAATATGTTTGGTCCTAAATAAACAAGAAATTGGATTCATTGATTGGCTTTCCATGAGCATACATCCACATTCTAACTGATGTCCGTAACATGCTTTAAATTCATTATTAAGTAGCTGGTTAAATAATCTCAATGTAAACATAGTTTGCTTTTCTACATTAATTTTCTATGTGATCTTCTTAAATTCCTTGCTAAAAAAGAATAAAATATCTCTATTATTTGTCTTTGATACTTAAAACAGAGCATATAAGTCACCAATGGCTGACGAAATTAAAGAGTGCTTTAACTCAGCTGTTGGAGTATTTCTGATAAAGTTATAGATAAACTTTACGTTGTAATTCAAAGCTGGGGAAGGTTTTGTTACAATTTAGCCTCTTCATCATAAATGTTTCTTTGAACTTGTGCTACAATGAGGGAAGGCAAGGAGAAAGCTTTGCTGATCTTTTAAACACATCAAAGCCTTAGGAAGCTAAACATGCTGGACAGATGCTTTTGTCAATCTGAATGGTATCTGTGCCCCATCTTCCTATGGAGATAATGGCATTTATCTCTTCTGAATGGCGAACAGGAGTTCCTGCCACTGAAGGAACTCTAGGTGATCCACACAGAGCTTCATAATTTCTACTTCTTTTAGTGGCCCTCAATTTTGGTTATTAAGTCATCCTTTTCGAAATCAATTTTTATACTCAGGAAAAAAAGTTCTAAATACTGGTTGTAGAAAATACAGAAGTTTATACATAACAATAAAAACCACCAATAAAGCCACCACTCAGAGATAATCAATTAACTTAGATTATCTTCCTCCTTTCTAATATATAACTATATGTGATAGATCAGGTATATGTCAAACTGTAGCTTGTATAGAATTGTGGTCATTCAGCATTACATTTAAAGCTACATTAGCAGTCCCTCAAATTATTAAATAATGTTATTTCTAACATTTTCTGTGATTGTTAGTGGAACTATAACAATCATTTGTTAGGATAATTATTTACCTAAAACATACTTTTACTTGGACATTTAGATTGTTTTCTGTTTGTCAGTATCATACATAATGATATCAGTGTACTTTTTCAATACATAAATCTGTTTTTGGCCATTTCTTCCATGTAGATTTCTAAAAGTGAAATTATTTGGTTAAAAAGTATTAAGAGTTTGAAGGCTATTCTAGCAAGTTGCTTAATTGCTTTAAAAATGTTATAATTTATAGGCCTATCAGCAATTTACCAAACCCATACCAACACTGGCTATCTTTGTTTCTTTTCATCTTAGCTAATTTAATAAGCAAAATATTTTTCTTGTTTTAATATGGATTCCTTTTATTAAGGAGATTAATATTTTTCTGAATATTAATATTCAGAGATTAAATATTTGTATACCTAAAACTTATATTTTTCTTCTTTAGAATTTCATTTTTGTCCTTTGCCCAATTTCCTATTGAGTTTCAGTCTTTCCTTTTTCATTGATTTATGTGAGTTCTTAATGGACTGGAGTTAGTTATCTTGTTAAACTTGTGGTATGAAGTCTCCTTGTCTTAAAATATTTTTTATCAGTTTATTTATTATGCATTTTAATATACAGAATCATTATTTTTATATTCAACTCTATCATTTTCACTTTAAAAGTATGTCCCTATGCTTGTTTTCTCATACCCTAAAACTAGATTATTTCCCTATAGTTTATTTCTGATTATATTTTGGTATTATATTTCAAGCATCGTGCTTTCATTAACTTGGAGTTTGTTATTGATTTGAGAAAAAGATCTAATCACAACTCTTTTTTTCCCCCCATAGTTAGGTAATTGCCTAGTAGCCTATAGTGAATCTTTTTCTGATTTTTTTTCATGCTATCTTAATCATAAACTATATTTGACATACTGAATAATTATTATTTAAACTGTGCCTCACTACAAATTATTTTAGAAAGCATATAAAGATAATGGATTAAATAAAGGTAAAATAAGTAAGTACAATGAAATAAAGAAAAAATAATTGAAATTATAGATGGAGTCAAGAATAGGTGAATACAAATTTTCTACCTTCAAATGTTACAATATGCAAGGAATGGACCATAAACAGTGTCCCTTTGGTTTTCAGATGATAAGAGGCTAGTTTAATGTCATGAGATTCATGATTCATAGGTAGAAAAAAATTAATGTTCTTAAAAAAAATCACAAAATATTTGCTCAATGAAACCATAAAGGAGAACACTGTGTAATATGGTGAAATATGTTATTTACTATATTTTTATAACAAACAGAGCAACACTAAAAAATAAATCTGTTTTGTACTAACACATTTTCAAGCCCATTGAGTTTGATTTCTGATGAGTCTAATTCAAGTGTAGTTTTAAAAATCATATTTATAAGAATGGATTCCATATCCCTCTTAATTTTTAACACTCTTATACCTATTTTTGGAAGATATTCAGTAGCCATAAATTCAAGAATATTCAACCTGAGAATCCTTGGGGTGCCACTAATGCTATAATATATAGTCAGTTGAGGGCAGAACAATGATTAATTTGAAGAGTCAGAATAGAACTGGCATCTTCTTGAACAAATTGAGGGTGTTATAAGGTCATGTCATGTTTCTCAATAGAAGTCCATAACCCCTCTGCTTAAAAAACATTTATGCATAAATAATTATTGTCTGAGCTATCTATTCTATCCATGAATCACTTTCACATTGTTTAAATTATTACATCTATACATTTTATACATAAGAGTAAAATGTTTTCCCCAAAATTACATGTTTTAAAGGTGAAATATGACCATTTTAACTATTTTTCCCAATGAAACAATTGAGATTTTTCCCAATTTGGTAAGACCCCTTTACCAAATTAAAATTGTAATTGAAATTGCATTGAATACATAATAATGAAATCTTGAAATGTTTGTAATATTCATATCTCCTTATACTAATCTTTTATATCTCTCAAAATGTTATGTTTCTTTCTATAAGTCCTGCACATTTTGCTTATGATTGTTTTTATTTATGATTTATAAAGGGATTATTTTCTAATAGCCATTGGCATATACAACAACTGTTAATTTTAAATATCTTGTATTGAAACAATTTAAAGAACTATTAAGGTTTTAAGTAGATTATTTTGGTGTTTCAGTTAAGTAATCCTATCAACGGAAGGTAATGATAGCATGACCTCCTCTTTTCAATACTTATTTGTCTAATTTTTGTTTAATGTTGCACATTAACTCTAACCTTTTGGTTAATGTTAAATACTAGTTGTGTCAGTAAGTGTAGTTTGCCTTATATTAAACCATTTTTCAATTGCTGGATAAATCTCACCTGATCATAGGCATCTTCCTACACCATACTATTAAATTAATAATTAATGGAATTAATACCATGATTAATTTGTATTTAATTTAGAATTCAATGCTAGCTTTCTTTTTGTGTTATTTTTCTCATATTTTAGTGTCAAGGTTTTTTGCTTTTTTGTTTTTTGATCTTTGTTTACAAAATAAATTGGGATCATTAATACAGCATGTACTTACCTATTTTAGAAAATGTAATAACATTCACAAATATAACCATTAGATCTTAGAACCATTTTTAGGACTGGGGAAATTGTTTTATAATAGTAATGGTAGTATTGATGGTATTTTATCTTATTTAAGATAGACCCTTTTATCAATTTGAGTCAGGTGGTAAAGAATTAGATTCTCAGGATATTTGAAGTCATTATCATTATCAACATTCTAATTATATTCTGATATTTTTAATACTCAAGAACATGAATAGTTACATGAATTATCAAAGTAGGCATTTGTAATGTAGCATATTCTATAAAGTTTGTTTAGAATTTTTTATTTTCATAATCTGTGCTTTTCTAGCATGTATAGTCAATAGGGAAGAAAACAGAAAATTAAAGCTAGACATATAGGCAAAGTCTAAGTACATAGCTTAACTGCTATGTGAATCTGTACAAAGGACTTCTTTTCCATGATTACTCTCCATATATTAAACAAGGAATTAAATATTAACCTAGATAAACAGAACTTCATTAATCTCCATGATGCTCAAGTTGTAAAACAATGAATACATTTAACATGCCAAAAATTATGTCTGGCATGTAGCTTTTAGGTCATGAAATCTGAATATTTCTTCACAGAATTCCCAAGAAGACTTTTGTTTAAATTTCATTTTGATAAAGTACCTTAATATGAAAAGAGATTTTTATCATATACTAAGATATATACTAAGTAGAACACTAGCTATGAACAGGATTGGAGAATACAGCCAAAATTGAAGCTTCTCAATTATCAAAATTTCTTGACAAAAAAAAAGAAAAAGAAAAAAGAAATCTGGATACTTATCCAGTCCAGCAGTTGCTTAAGGAAATGTACAGTAGGTCATTTCTTCTCATCATTAAGATTCATGAGTGTCTCTTGGTGAGTGACCATTGTTATAAATAATCATCATTATGCTGTGATCCACATATTCCCACCCCACCTGTGGGCATCCGTCCTTCTAACTAATAGTTAAAAAAAGACAAACTATTCATATGTTTAACTTGTTCTTACTCACCATTCTTTATGTTGCAGTTAAATTCTGAGTCTGGCACTATGTAAAAGAGATTAAACTAAACACAATATTATATCTTTAAAAATCATGTAACATTAACAGGGGAGAAATGTTCAGGTGAGAATGATTAGGAGAGAGAGAGAAAAGTTCTTCCATGCTAGGGATTTTTCTTATACTCAGTTATGATTTCCCCCCAGCATTATGACCAACTTCCACTGAGTCTTCCTGGGGTTTATGACCAGTGTATTCATTTTCCAGCAGACTGAGCAATATCAGGCATCAGCTCTCTTGTTCTGTTGTCATGACTGTCTCAGGTGGAAGCTACTCTGCATAGCATCATTTTTCTAGAGCTACTGGAAAGAATATTAAGCTGGGATTGAAAAAACCTAGACTAACTCCAGTTGTATAAAGCCAGGCAATTCATTTAACCATTGTATACTTTCATTCTGTCCAATCCAAATTACAGACATTCTTTAATGTGACCTCTAAAGGCACTTCTATTGATAAGCTTCTAGGGCATTTCTATATTCAACCGTTTTTGTATGAAGTGACCATATTCGTCTTTGTAGTTGGGATGAGAAGGTGGCAGGCATTTTTTTAAGTGAATTGGGAGAAAACTTATGTTGGTATTGCATTTCAAGAAATCTTTGTAGAAGAGGCCTAGACATAATCCAAACATGCTTGAAGAAAGGTCTAAAAGAAGTATTTTTCAAATGGGTTCTTACTCTAGAGTCCAGGGTTAGTATGGTAAAATGAGAGGAGATGGACAATCTAAAGTCATAAGGATATAAAGGACATACAATAGGGCATGTATATTCTCACAGAAAAATGATTTGTGGCACCAGAAAGTTTCAAGACAACTGAGGTTTACTGAAGCAGGACACTGGGAAGATAAATTCGGAGTAATATTTACCATTATTGTAAGAAAGTGGTGCCCATTTCTAGTTGTAGGAGCAAAAGAGATGAGAACCACCTTTTACATCTTGTCACCACTTGTTTCTGAAAAGAAACAGAGACCCAGTATAGTGTAAGAGAAGGAACGCTCTGATGAAGGAATAGAGGAGGAAACCAGATCTATAAATTCAGATGAGAGTTTCAGGCTCTGCCTTCTCTCCTGCCAGCTTCTCCCTCTTCCTCCGGCCATACTCCCCACACATAGAACACAACTTTAGAGATAGTGGGATCCAGACACACATCATTTATTATTCAGGCTGGCAGCCTCAGCACCATCTCCTTCCATTACACTAAAGGGACAGCTGTTGAGAACATGGAAATCAAATCACACAGAGGGAAACCACCCCCCTTCGCCTATTAGTCAACTGGAGTTAAGATTTTGAAAAACAACGAAATGCAACATAATCTGGTGGTTAAGAGCCTCTGCGTGTGATGTCATGTGAGTTTGGAACTTGACTGTGAGCTCTTTTAATTTCAGCTTCCTTATGTAGCTAATGGGCCATCAAGGTAATGACTACAGTGTGCTTAGGACAGGGTCAAGTACATAACGATACCCCATAAATTGGAGCTATTATTAATCTCCTACACTTCATCATATTTATATAGTCATTTTCTCTCTTCCCTTCTGTGAAATGAACTCATGATAAAACATTACTGTTATATTCCTTGTGTAGATCTATATCCTTAGGACCCAGCACAGTGCTTTGAATACAGATAGAGTTGTTTTTTGTTTTTTCATTTTTGTTGTTTTGTTTTTGTTTTTGTTTGTTTTTGCTGCTAAATTTAGAACAAGTTGCTGTCTGGAAAAAAATCCAACTTTGCAAGAGTTCAGTGCATCTGGCCATATACACTCATTGTTCCATCACCACAGTTTACTTCTATAATAAATTATATACATATGGTATTTTCAGTCTAGAGTTATTTCAATGTGTGTTTTTACATAATCATGTAAATCGCAAAATCCTGACTTAGGTGTAACTATAATAGTTCTAATTTTTTTGCAGGCCTATTGGTTAATTAAAAATACTAAAATAAATAAGTTATTAAAAGGATACTATGTAAGTCCAAATGCATATACTGCCATGTTAAGCCTAGACTTAGAAACTTTCTAGCGATGGCCAGTGATCATGAGCAAAGTGGCTTTGTCACATGAGCCCTATCAATCTGATGGATTGATTCCTCCCTCCTTCTCTTTCTCCTCCTTATCCTCTTGTCCTCCTTCCTTCTTTTTTTCCTCCTTCTCCCTCTTCTTCTAACTAGAAACTTACTTCTTAGCACATGCTGAATATGCTACCTTCCTTATTGAAACCAAATATGTACCAAAGAACTCTTGCTACTCCAAGTGTGGTCCTAGGACCAGCAGCGTTGAAATCACTTGGGAGTCTGTAATATGTAAGGTGAGACTCCATCTCAGGTGATTTATATAAAGCTTGTGTAGCTCGGTCTTAACTATATGTTGGGAAGATATGGTTTCACCCACTAGAGGGCAGTGGGACATGCACACCACTAGGCATTGCATTGATTTCCCAAGTATGATGAAAAGTTCTTTTAAGAAACCACCCACAGTTGCCAAAGGGATAGTATGCTTAGTTCCTTTAAAGGAAAAACAATAAAGTCAAAGCAGGTTACATAGAGAAAGGCAACATATGAGATTAAATAAGCAGTTCCATGGCACTAGCATAGTGCAAAACCAGGTGCCAAATCCTAAATTGTAATGTTGGCTCTTGTTCATAGATCATAGAATTGTGAAGCTGGAAAAGGCTTTGATAATCACCTCTGGGGCAACCTCCTTGTTTTACAGATGAGGAAGGAGATTTCAAGAAGTTAGCTGGCTCTTCCAAATTCATACCGCTCACAATTTGCCAAGCCAAAGCTGGGTTCCCTACCAAGAGTAAAAAGAGATTTTAACAAGATGTTAAACATATCCCTTTAGTACTTGGTAAGACGGAGTTCATAATTGTGTTTTACACATATGGCAGGTTTAATAATTGTTACTGGTTGCTTCTTAAAAGGGGGAGATAGAAACAGAGGCATTTGTTGTTGTTTTTTTGTTTGTTTTCTTCAGTTATTTATAATCAACTGTACTACCATCAGAACACAGCCTAGATGTCTCCAGAACTAGCCCAAAAGTGTCCACATGTAAATATCAACGAATCACTACGTATTGAGTAACCATAATATTTATGGCACTGTTTCACATTCCTTTGAGCATGATGCTAGCATGACTCCTGCTCTTGGTGGTCTTTGGTTATGTATGTTACAATAGCTTGGCTGTTAACTGCTTTAAAGTCTCAATTCCATATGTTTTTTGCATGCAACGTGTGATCAGCCACATTGTGTCAGACCCAAAGATACAAAAGGTGATGAAAACTCAGCTGTGGCTCTTTATTCATCTAAGAGGCTGGCAAGTCTTTACAAAGAAGGGAACCCTAATTGCACATACAACACCCTTAGTACAAATTGCTCACGTCTTCCAAATGACCTTTTAAAGAATGTTTTAAATGTCAATGCTGTTTTAGAAAACATTGAACCAAACATGGAAATCTCATGAGAAAAATTTCTAAATCAATTAAGGCACAAAGAGCTACATTTTCAATTTCCTCTTCCTTTTTTCTTTCTCTTAATTATCAATGCAATTCTTTAATAAAATCTAAAATCACACAAAATTGGTAGGCGTAAGCATATGGATGTTGATGTAAGCTGTTTCTTTGAGTCCCAGTTGTTGCAGCAAAGCAAAGTCTTTGTGGAGTGACCCCAGCAACAAAGAAGCTCCTAAACTAAAGGCGTAAAATTTTTTTAAAATACCTAATCTTGCTTAATTTCTACCTTGACAAAAAAATTTAAATCTAGCCCCCAAATACATTTTCAGAGTCGCTTCCCATTTACCCATCTCTCCTTTTACTTTTAGCGGTGGTTTATAAATGATGTCATAACCAGCTGTCATAATTTTACCAGCCATAACTGTTTGTAATGAGAGTTACCCACAAACCAACTTTTAATTATCAAGAATATAAATGCAAATGACAGTCACTAAGATTTGGTCAGACTCTGAAGTAAAAGATCTTGGTAGTTTTGGGTTTTTTTCTTTTTTTTCTATTTTAAAATAAATAGGCAATAATCTTAGCAAAAAAAAATGATGTCTGCTCAACTGCTAAAATTTAAACAATTTAAATTATAAATTTGATTTTCCTAAGGGATAGAGACCAGATTATATACTATTTGTATAGGGTATATGTTTTCTACCAAACCAACAAGCACAACAACCACAGAGAAAAAACAGAAGCATTTAATAAACTTCATTTTTTAGTATTCACATAAAAATGTATATGAAGCTAGTTTAGGAGAGTGACATTACCATTTGGACTTACTTTACCTATTTCATTTGATAATATTCCTTCTTTTCCCCCATTATAATAAAACAACAGCCCTCAATTATTGCTAGTAGTATTAGTGGCATACTCGTGTTTATATCTCAAATATGCTTTTAATTTTCTGAAGCAGAGGCAAATTGCTGGTGATATCTTAATGTTTTGAGGTAGTTAATGCCAAAAGGCTTGGACCTGATTTTTAACTGAATATTTCCCAGATGTGCAGTAGGGTGAAAGGTGGAACAACTAACAGAAACCAACTTCCTATCCATCTTAGACTTACTTAGGTGAATTTAAAATAAGGATTAATTAGGCAATGAGACCTTATAAGCAGTCAACTTCACAGCTCCCAGAGATAAAAGCAGGGGACCTGCTCAATTATAACGTAAGTTGTAACATATGTTGAGAACAAGAAGTATCAACTACCACTGTCTCCTTGCACTGTTTACAAGCCAACTTTCTTTTGAAAATTTAATACTTTTGGAATTGCTGAAAAGCTATTTACTAAAAGATTAAATAGCATATAGTTTTTGAATAAGTATCAGATATGGACGTAGCAGAACTATATGCAAAATATTTAACTCAGGCGGATGGGCTCATAAATATGAAAAGGGCAGCTTAACAATGACAAGAGGAAACTGCTATTAATGTGGCTTATCTTAGACAAGCTTTGTACTGGCAGGTACCCTGGGGACACTCAGGCTCTGAAATTCTATGTCTCTATAGGAAGCCAAGCTACCTATTTTAGGAAGAGGAATTTGATGCAAATTCACAGTTGTTGTCCAGATTCCGTAGAAACTATGGATGTATGGAAACAAGATCTTGCCTATTATCCATTCTTAAGGGTTGGGTGTTTTAGCTTGGCAAGATTTTGCCACCTAAAACGGCTGTTTTTTTGTTGGAGACTAGATGGTAATTTTGCCAGAACGATTTAGAAGGCCTGAGCCATAAATGTCAAAGCGAATGTTTCTGATATTGGGTACATGCCCATTTTCTGATATTTTTCATGTAAATTACCATGTAGATATGGGTGCTGGTTTAGATTGGAGGTGTGGATGAAGGAGAAGACAGTGATGTTAAGTTAAAAGCTTATGATCAAAATATGTCAGCTATGTGAGAGGAGATCGGTTTCCTCAAATAGAATGAAAAACTAGAATTGGTAAAGTCAAAAGAAATCAACGAGCTATACCTATTTGCTAATAGTAAGAGCAAAATCTTCATTAGCAATATCAATTGCTAATTGGTTATTCTGGATTGAAATCTACTTGAGATAATTTTCCTTATATGGCTTTCTCGATTTTTGACTTTTTAAAAGTATTTAAAATACGTGAGATAGGTTATAGTAAGGAAATATAGGGAAATATCCAGAATCTGTTTGAGAAACTATCATGCAAAGAAAATAACTGATTACATATTTTTTCTGCCTATTAATAAATTGGCCAGAAAATTTTGTCTACTGAAAGAGTAGACAAAAGCCAAAAATATCTCTGACTTTTCAATGTTAATACCTTGCATAGTAGTTAGCTAGCAAGGGCAACTGAAAAAAGAAAACTATCAGATTCCAATGAGTAGTACAATCCACACTCTACAAGGATGCCAGAATTTTTGGAGGGGTTGAATGAAGGTGAAAGGAAAAAAAAAAACAAACATGAAAACAATTTTCAAGTATAGCCATTTAACAGTAGTATGCACATCCCTTGAAATTTTGACTGTGAAGACAGCTAAGAAAATGTCTATGAAGCTCTCTTTTTTGGAAATCAAGTTTGTGTAACTGGATAAGACATGTGGCACAATTCTGTGCAATTAGATCACATAGCCTAGTACCACAAACATAATTATTAGCGGCTGTTTTTGTCAACTGGCAGGTTAGAGAAACAATAAAAAGAGGAGCTGATGATGATGAAAGAGGAAGGGCGTGAAATGGTTGTGCTCTTCCCGGTAGCTTTTAAGTCTCAACATAAAGAAAAGACTTTGTCATCCTCTCTGGACTCAACGTGTTGACTGAAAAAGCAAAGAGGGATGAGAAGGCTGTTTCTTGGCTACAGGAATAAAGATAGGATCTTTAACCACGTCAGAAAGCTGTTAAGCACTCAAGATGAAAACACCCATCAGGGTTTTAGAGTCAACAAACAATTGTTTATATTTGGACACTTGCAACAGACCTCATTACCTCAACATTCTTGACCAAGTTTCTGAGACAAAGATCATCCAGGGTGTGGACTGAGATATTGAACTTTGTGGTTAGAGGACTTTTCTTCTTTTTTCAATCTTTTAAAACAGGTTCTTATGACTGTACATCTATGTAAGAAAGGAAAACAAAGTGGTCCTTGACTTTAATTGTGGTTGAAGCAAATGGAATTTAGTAGGAAAAGGTTGAACAGAATAACCTGGATTTAGGCTTGGGATTCCATTTTATTCTTTATCAATAATATGCAAGTCACGGTGGCCATTTTATGCTTAGCTCGTGTCTTTCATATAATGTGATTTTCATAGGGTTACATTTGCTAATCAGTCCTCAGAGTACCTGTTACTTTGAGGTGAATATACATGCATGAAATAATGTGAGCAATCAGTCTCCAGGCTAGAGATCATGCTGAGAATGGAAGACAAATTGGAGCATGGGGATGGAGGTAGGGGGGTGGGGGAGGTGGAGGGTGTGTTCCTCTATATTCCTTGGCTTCTGATTTTACCCAACTGAGTATTCTGGGTTCGGTTGGCACATTCAGATAAACAGGGAATACCTGCCAATGGAGATTAGCTTTCCTTTCCTCTTTCCAAAGGAAAGTAAGTTTGCCTAAGTTGGTAAAGTTACTTTGCAAATTACTTTCTTCAGATAAAACTAATTATTTTTGTTCTATGATTTTATATTGAGTACCTGCTATAGTCTACGTACTGGTAGTACAGATGTAGCCCATATGGAGAAACAGAAGCCTGTTT
>NW_017731701.1:986627-989096 GCF_001890085.2 Hipposideros armiger
TTGGATCTGATAGATCATGTAGTCTTTTAGAGCATTTATGCACTTTCTCAAGAGCTTACTATTTTAAACCAATTTAAGCACTGGTGTTTAAATAAGGTGTAATATCCATATAATTTCTAGTCTTTGTCCACCATGAATAAACAGATACAATGTGTCAGGTAAAATTCACCTTGTCTAGTAATTTCTTTAAAGATGGCTTGTCAACTCAAAAATTAATGATAAGAAAAATAGACATTGAAAGTTAAACCATATATAACATTCCATTTTCCAATGTATCATTACAAAGAATAAAGGATATATGTTGGGTCTAATAGCAATCCATAATTTCTTCTCACTAAAGAAGGAGTACTACCTTCCTTTTACCCACATATGGTTATAATAGTATAATAGTATCTAAGAACATCTTTTCCTAGCCCAATGTTGCTTTTTTTATGTTGTCTATGCTAGAATGTGTGACTCTTACATTGAGTTTTAATTTTTGTTTTTATACTGTCTCAAAATACCATTTTAAGTACCAGAAAAAAAAACCTTTACATTAATTTTTATGGGTGTTTTCTCTCCAACATACTCTGCATAATACTGACTATACGCTTTACTAGTGATTAGAAATGAATATGTGATGCTGTCTTCTATTTCCAACCTAAGAAATCTGTATTCTTTGCTAGCTTTGTGTTGTGGCAGTGAAAGGGCATCTCTATGGACCTTAGGCATGAAAAATCACTTCCAGTTGTTGTATGGCCAACCAAGAGTAGACTCCGGTTCACAGGGCCATGATCTACATGAATATCTTAATTAAACTCCCCCCTTTTCAGTGGAAGGGAGGATTTCTTATTCGTTACCATGAGTTACAGAAACATATAGTTTTATATATGGCAAATTAATCAATGTTTCACTTTGGCAAGTACATAGGTAACTTGTCTTTTGCACAATCCAATAAAAATACACATACTAATATTTATATTTCTTTGCAAGTGTTATAATTACCCATTCTCTAAGTGACTATAGAAAGAATCTTTGAAAGAGTTAAGAATTATATATTATTCCATACTACGTTGACAGCTTGGCAAATTTACAATGTACATGTTCAAAGTGAGCCTTGAGCTTGCACCTTAACACTTCTTCTACATTGAGTATTTTAAACTACTTAGGGCTGATCATGCTTAGCTAATTTATGAACACTTCAATGCATCAAGTAAGATTTTTTCTTGCCAGAAACTCAACATCAAGCTGTGCTCTACTGACACATTTTATTCTTTTCATTACGTTGAGGAAAAAAATATTCTATATTACATTTAGTTATACTAAAAAGTTCATAAAAATTTGAGTAAATGTGGTAGATGTTTTACAGAAACATCTTTAGAGTAAATATCTATATTGACATGGTGATCATTTAGTGAAATCTGCCATGAAGGAATTCCTCTAACCCTTTATGTTGGCTTTTAATTTTTCTTCCTTAAAAACTAAAATACGTTTTTTGAGCTCAACTAGAATGAATTGTTTCTGTGTAATGAACAAGATAAATTGGCCTATGAAACATTAATTAGATGTAAAATCTTTGCCTGGCTGCCAACAGTTTATAAATGTTTATANAAAATAAATAAAGACCACAGCAATTGCTGTGGTTCTTTGAGAAAGATACACAAGTAAGGAGATGAGACCCACAGTGATTCTGAAATGAAGACCACACATTTGGAGCCATTTAGCCCCACACTCTTAGGTATGGCCACATAATCTCTGAGGTATATAGCATAAATGTGATGATGAACTCAAGGAGCTCAGTAGATTTTTCTATATTAGAATATAACAGATCTATTTGGGGCACTGACAATTCATGGGAGAGAGACATATAATTTACAGAGGTTAGGATTTGTGTCTTACATTATACTAGTCATGATATATTTCAGCACATTGACTAAAACTACAAACCAAATAGCATTATAATCTATTTTAAGTTAAAATATTTACAGAACAATAACAGACGTGACTGATTCTGAATTCATGAGGCTCTGACATTTATTGAGCTGCTTCCAAGTTTCACAACTAATTTTTTGAAAAGTGTATTTCTCACCCGGGAAAGCACCACTGCTACTCAATGAAACAAAAGCCTTCCTTTAACCGAGAGAGTGGCCCCTCAAAGTGGATTGGGTGGGAGAGCCAACTGTGGCTCAAGCACACAGTGAGCTCCCTTCCCTCCTCCATGCCTTTCTTTACTCATTTATGTTTCTCTGCCTAGAATATTCCCCTCACTTTTCTAAATTCCCACCTATTGACATCCTACCCCTGAAAGACTCACCTCAAACACTAACATCTTTTTCAGGATGACTTCTTTACTATTTAAGGCAATGATAACATATTTTCTCTCTCATGTAGCACTTAATATGTTTTCTTTGAATTATAATTACTTTAATTATTTATGTCATTATCCTACCCAGTTTTAAGACTCCTTAAAAGTAAAGACTGTGTCTTGTT
>NW_017731701.1:989708-991909 GCF_001890085.2 Hipposideros armiger
GTATTACAAACATTACTTAGGTACATTTCAACATTCTCTCAAGACAGTTAAGCTAGATCTAGATGTACTTTTTTAAATTGTTGAATCAAGCAAATATGCAATCCCAAAGAGGTTTAAAGCACATGGGGATCCCTAAGCTAAGAGATATGAACATAGTTCTGTTACCTCTCTGCTAGGTGCTTTCCTTTCCCAGTCTTCAAAAACTCATTTTTTTTCTTACTTTTTGCATTCACTACTTGTGGGATATTTTTTTAGGCACATGCTACCCATGAATTTGGTGAAAGTTTTCCAATCTATAATCTCCATGATATTTTTCAATGTCATATAATTGCCAAGCAAGCAAACAAACAAAACCAGCACCAGACGCTTGTTAAAGGTGACAGGCAGATTTTATTCAGACTACTGCAGTAAAGGAGAGAGACTACAGTATTAACAGAGTTCAATTCCAATTAAGGCAAAGGTGATTGAGGTTTTTAAGAGAGAACAGATAGGGAACAAAAAGGGATTCTGGGGAAATGAAAAGGGTGGGACAAAAAAAGAGACTAGAAGCTATATAGAAATGAAAAATTACAGGAGAGAGTAAGTGGAGAATTACTGAATATGGTTCGGCAAAATGAGTTGGGACAATGTACAATTTGCAGTTTGGCAGCACTGAAGTTTCTTAAGTAAAAACTCAGCCCAGGGGCTAGAGTCACCTTTAGGGATACAACCTAGTACAGATGGAAGATAGGCTAAAGTTGAGTCAAGTCTCTTAGCACAGTGTTCAGGAAGGTTCTTTGAGCTGTGTGGCAGTTCAACAATTCCCATAATTTTTTGAGGCCTCACTTAATTTAGCTCTGTTTCACATTAAAGAGAGGTGAAAATATTGTTATTTGAAATAATTCTAATTGTTATGATGGAAATTATTTAGATATTGAAAACTACTATGTATTTTTTTTCCTAGACATGACCATATAAACCTAGAATCTGTTGGACTTCCCAGTTGTAAAGTAGCATTTTACTGTCAAGAACCATGATTGGAATCATGTTTTCAACAAATTCAAGGGTGTAAATGAACAAAGTACCAGCTGACAAAATAATTTCTGTATAATTTTTTTCAACACTGGCATTTACGAGACAAAATTTGGCCCTATGAGGTCATATACAAATTACCTATTATAATTTTTACAACACAGGAAAAATTACTACATTTGTTTTATCGTAGACATGAAAGGTTAAAACAATATAGTTTGTGCTAGACATAAATTCTGTTTCCTAAGAATTTNAAAAAAACCCCACCACTGTACCTAGAATATTTTTGCCATTTTGAAGGCAATTTGACAAATTATTTTCAAAATTACATGGTCCTTTCTAGCTTCTGCTTTTCCTTATCCCATATCTATGCACTAAAATTTTAATCATCTTTAATTATTATAAATTGTTATTTTATTACAGTTGAACTTAATTATTGACATTACTTTACAAGCTAGTCAGAATTGAGCAAGTCAGTTCAGTTCCTTCTTACAAATGATCATATGAATTAAATAATACCAAACGAGTCTTTCTTTGGAGGGAAATGCTTTCAGATTTTAACCAATAGATGTAAATGGAAACATTTCTTCAAAATGTAAGTGCAGTTTTATCCAGCTGAGCCGAGATAAACTGCAAAGATGTTTATGATAACTTTTCTTTGAATATTGTTATTTTTCCCCAAATTTTTAAAGGTTTTAACAATTTTGGATAAAATTTGAATTGAGTAAAATGAGGCATTTGCAATTAGCATTGTTTGACTATATATTTTAATACAAGATATACAAAATCAAATCAATCCAATCATTGTATTTCTCTCAGTGTTTCTTTCCTGTTAACTTTTAGTTTGGGGTTTCCTCTTTATCTGTTTTTCTTATAATCTGGGTCCCAGAAATGTTGTATATGCATGAGAACTCAAGTACATAATAGTTGTAATCTATCATATACTTTTAAAAGCTGAACTTTCAGCATGTTTTATTCCAAACAGTTTACTAAATCTTGCACCAAGAATATTTGTCTGAAACATGTAGATACAAGGTATTACTAAATATGGTGGATATTTAAATAAAAAAATATTATTACAGTAAAAAGACACATTGACATTAATCCCCCCCAAAACACTTCCCCTTGCTTCAAACACACTTATCATTCTTGCCACTTTCTGAAGCAGTTCTGGGAGTCCTCTTTCGTGA